>NC_069505.1:157571942-157826942 GCF_027579735.1 Bombina bombina
TATGTGAGTACATTAACTCTTCATTACTTACACTATATTACTGTGTTGCAGGACTTAACTATTTTGCAACTTTCTCTTTTTTTCTGAGGTATCCCCTGGACCTGCCAGCCACATATAATGCAACATCTCAAATTTTTTGCTTCATATTGTGTTAACAAACAGCAATTCCCTAATAGGGAGAATGCAGCAAATACAGAAATCACCACTAGACAGCCTGTTTTGTTCTTATTAGAACTCATCAGTAGTAGATAGATTTGTCTGCTTGCTGCTTAGGTAAAGCTCATTTCAGGGTTAAATAAAATTCATTAAAATTATGGTGGAGATAAGTCTGAGATTAAAATCCTCCATGTCTCAAAAGTAAATCAATAAAATTTGTTGCACAGGAAATT
This sequence comes from Bombina bombina, assembly GCF_027579735.1. Taxonomy (NCBI): domain Eukaryota; kingdom Metazoa; phylum Chordata; class Amphibia; order Anura; family Bombinatoridae; genus Bombina; species Bombina bombina. The sequence continues at coordinate 157,572,332 of NC_069505.1, forward strand.
AGCACATCTAGGCAAGTATCCCGCTTGCTTTTACCCAGTAAAACTCCATATACACTGTTAACAATAAGATATGGGTAAGATATGCTAATTAGATATGCAATCTCTCAGATTTTTTACTTCATACTGTGTTAACACAGTGATTCCCTATAGCGAGAATGCAGAAATCAGGGATACTTGCCTAGATGTGCTAATTTCCTGTGCAACAAAATTTATTGATTTACTTTTGAGACATGGAGGATTTAAATCTCAGACTTATCTCCACCATATTTTTAATGAATTTTGATTTAACTCTGCTAATATAACACAATACCAATGCTCAGGCAGACACTCACTGTAGTATCGGAAATCACACTTTATTAGTGGGAAAAAAATGTGACTTTTGGAGATCAAGTCTGAGGAAGGGGTGCTTGATCCTCAAAATGTTACATTTTTCACTAAGTGTGATTTCTGCTTGAAAATCCAGAGATAATAGTATTTTCCACAAAAACTGCTGACAGGTCTCTAACCCTCCCAATAATACCTACCATGTTTTTTTTACTGCCAGTAACACATTTTTTTCTTAAGATTTATTTATTTTTTATTTCATATTATATTTTTTTTTTTTCTGTAGTGTTGGGACACCCCATCATCCTCCCCCCTCCAAAATCACCTTTTTCTGTAGTGTAGGGTCTCCACTTCTCCCAATATGTTTCCATAGTGTAGACCCATCCCTCCCTCTCCCTTCATAACTTTTCCGTTGGACTGCCCACCCACCTTCCTCCCACTTGGCACCAAAGGAGGATAGTTAGACAGACACCGAAAATGTCACTCTCTGTAATGATCAGCGATCTGACATATCACCCATTAAAAAAGTCCTGGGGAGAACACTGGACAATCCTGTGACAATCCCACATGATCCAGGGTGGTTTGGAGGTATCCACCTAGGCTTATCTATACACAATTTCCTACCCTAGCCCCTATAATATAACTGCACAATATTTTGGCAGGTTACTAAACATATACATTTATTAACCCCTAGTATATGATAAAGAACATTAACTTACTTCAAAAGGGACATTAATTCTTTCATTACTCAGTGCATGCAACTTTAGGCAACTTTCCAATTTACTTCAACAAAAGATATCAAGAGAATGAAGCAAATGTTATTTAAGAAGGAGCAGCAATGCACTTCTGGTGAGCCAATGACAAGAGGCATATATTTGCAGCCACCAATTCGCAGCTAGCTCCCAATAGTGCATTGCTGCTCCAGAGTCTACCTGAGTATGCTTTTCAACCAATAATACCAAGATAAAAAAAAAATGTTTAAAATTACAAGCTAAAATATAAAAGAGCAAAAATGGTGCATAATATAATTTCTTTGAGAAAAATCTAAAAAGTTGCAATACATATTAAAATAAACATAAAAAAACAGGGGGAATACAATCGATATATTTTTTTTTAATTGATTTCCAACTTACATGAAAACTCAGATAGTGTTTGACGTCTCTGCCACTTAATGTAGAAATCTCTCAAACATGCATAAAAAAGACGATACCAGCAGCCAATGAAAGCAAATAGTGTGTGTACTTATGTCAGGTTAAATCAGTAGGCATTGAAAAAAGTGACAAAACAAAATCAAGTTCTAAACAGATATATACAGGCTTAATTCAACCATAGCTGCATTATGGAATAAAAACTGCCAGAAATTCCTTTCCGACAGGTCATTTATATAACATCGAGGCCTCGCTGTTTGCCTGTACATAGCTGCCGCATGTGATTGCGTATTGCTCTTACACAGAATACTCTTGTATAGTTTTAAAGTAAAACAAAAATTAAACTTCCCCACATATAGAAAAAAAAATGAACAATTTTGCCTGGTTTTGCAATAATTTACCTCTTTGAAGTTGTGTTTTTTCCACTTCCCAAGACAAATCTACAAATATTTCTACGGCATGTAAAAGATCACTACATAAACAAAAAAAATATATTTGTATTTATATATTGATTTTAAACTATTTAGATTTTTCTTCTGTTCACTATGTGTTTAACAAAAGGGGGTTAAACACATAGTAAAGTCAGTTCCAAAACAGCAATGTACTATTGGGGAGTTAGCTGAGCACATCCGGTGAGACAATCACAAGAGGCACATGTGCAGCCACAAATCAACAGCTAGTTCCTAGTAGAGTGTTGCTGCCTTTAAAAAAGGTACATGAAACCCAAAATTTTTCTTTCATGATTCAGATAGAGAATACAATTTTAAACAACTTTCTAATTTACTTCTATTATCTAATCTGTTTTATTCTCTTGGTATCATTTGTTAAAGGAGCAGCAATCCACTACTAGTTTCTAACTGAACACATATATATATGTAGCCACCAACAGCTAGAACCTATTTTCTCTGCTGCTCATGAACTTGCCTAGATAAACTTTTCAGCAAATGTTAACAAGAGAAGGAAGCAAATTAAATAATAGAAGTAAATTGGAAAGTTGTTTAAAACTGTATTCTCTATCTGAATCATGAAAGAAACATTTTGGGTGTCATGTCCCTTTAAGGCTAGGGCTGCTTTTCAACAAAGGATACCAGGAGAATGAAGTAAATCAGACAACATAAGTACATTGAAAAGCACCTTCAAATTGCATGCTCTATCTGAGCAATGAAAGTTCTCTTTGGACTTTCATGTACCTTAAAGAGACACTAACCCCAAAATATTTATTTCATGATTCAGATAGTGAACACAATTTTAAACAACATTCCAATTTACTTCTATTATCCAATTAGCTTCATTTTTTAAGTTTAGGCAAGAGTGCTTTATCCGAGTACTATATTTTCTCTTTTTTGTAATTGAATCATTTTTTTAGATATCCTTTGTTGAAGAAATAGCAACGCACATGGGTGAGCCAATCACACGAGGCATCTATGTGCAGCCAACAATCAGCAGCTACTAGGACTGTCTAGACATGCTTTTCAACAAAGGATACCAAAAGAATGAAGCAAATTAGAAGTAAATTAGAAAGTTAATTAAAAATGTCATTCTCTTTCTAAATCATGAAAGAAAGAAATTTGGGTTTTATGTCCCTTTAAACCTAATTAAAAAAAAAAAAAAAAATATATATATATATATATATATATATATATATATATATATATATATATATTAGCGCTGCAGAATCTGTTGGCACTCTACAAATAAATAATAATAATAATAATAATAATAATAATAATAATAAATAAATATATATATATATATATATATATATATCTGCAGGGGAAAAAAAGGTTACATTTCTTCTCTTTCTAAGCATGACATGTCCTCTTTTCCTATAAGTTTGGGACTTGCGTGCACTGACAATCGCAAACTCATTAAGGATTTGCACAGTTTAGTCATTGGACTGTTCCGTCAGACTGAGCCAGCAATGCATGATTAGGCACTGAAGGATTATAAGAGGCAATCTATTCACAAACAGTGCTGGTGAAACTGGAGCTGTCAAAAAAGACCTCATGTTGTAACATGAATCACTTTAGAGGTTCCCGTCACTATTGAAATCTGTCTGGTAGGCCGTCAAGCATATCAGACAACTGAAAATGTCATACACAGTCTGCACTGTGCCAGACGTGGTAAGAGAGATAGATACATAGAACATGCTGCAATGTATTTTATTTAAAGAAAATGTGTTTTCAAAAGTCTCATCAAAACAAAAACAAACAAAAAAAAAAAAAAAAGTTTACTTTTTTCTTAATGATTTCTTTTTAGAGATCAAAGTGTTAAAAAGGACAGTCTACACCTTAGTCATCTTAAAGTCTTACTTTAGATTAAGCTGCAAATAGCCTCCTGTATCCTTTCTATATTATGCACCATGAACAGTAAAAAAAGTTATTTTAAAGTGAATATTCTTTCTGGCCTCTTTGAAATGTCTGCCAATCTGCACCCACTGATGACATCACAATCTGGGCTGCATCTAGGCACTCTGCTGAATAGCATTGACAGTCTGTTGAATCAAACTAGCAAGCCTTTTGTGATTGGACGCCATATATGCAGCCCAGATCGCGTTGTCAGTGGGCGGAGCTTGGCAGCCATTTCAAAGTGGCCAGAAACAATATTCATATTAAAATAACTTTTTTTTTATCGTTCCTGCTGCATGATATAGAAAAAGTGCAGGAGGCTATTAGGAGCTTAATCTAAGGTAAGACTTTAAGGTGACTAAGGTGTAAACTGCTGTCAAAAGTACATTTTACATGATTCAGATAGAGCATACAAATTAAAAAAAAAAAAAAAAAAAAACCCTTACCAATTGATAGATTATCAAAATTACCTCTCATTTTTTTAATTATTTTTCATTTTTAAACATAACTCGTCTATGAGAGCATACTAAGATATACTCAGGAGTGTGCATGTGTTTGGAGCCGTATATTTATATTTTTAAAACATTGATGCAAACACTTGCTGCTATATAGCGCTCAAAGCACATCCATGCTCCAGAGCCTACCTCAGTATGCGCTCATGGAAAATGCTACATTAAAAAAAAAGATAACAAGAGACTTATGTAAAATTCGAGAATGTTGCGTTTATATTACTTTTACGATAAGCATTTTTTATTCAGTAGAAATATTACACATAGTTGATGGAGAGAAAAAAAAAAAATACAGAAATGAGACAGGCACTGCTGACTCACAAATACCCAAGAATGTAGTGTGGTTATTGTCAACATATTGCAGCTCATTTTTCTATTACTTAAACAGGATATAAGTCCAGAGTCATTAACAGATCAAATAACAAATCATATTTAAAAGGACCCTGAAGCACAATGATTCGTCATTTAGTTAGACAGCATGTTTCAAACATTATACAATTTTAATGAACAATGAATGAATTTGAGACTTAGGAAAAAAAAAAAAATCAACTTGCATTAAATGGATACAAAAATAGAAAAGTCTATTGTTTGAGTTATGCAACATAGAATAAAGGAGCATGATCTATAAAGTTAAAGGGACATGAAACATTTTTTATGCATTTTTAAACAACTTTCAAATTGACTTCTATTATCAAATCGCCTTTGTTCTTTTGGAATCTTTTGTTGAAAAGCAGGGATGTAAGCACAGGAGCGTGCATGTGTCCGCACGACTATATGGCAGCAGTTTTGCAAGAATTATGTTAAGCATATTCAAGAGCACTAGATGTCAGTACTGTTTCCCTGCACCAGACAACTACCTAGGTATCTCTTCAACAAAGAATACCATGGGAACAAAGCAAATTATAATATATATATATATATATATATATATATATATATATATATATTATATATATATACATACACACACACATGGTATTGCCAGTGTACTTAATATACATAGGAATGTACACTATTTATTATTATTATTATCGGTTATTTGTAGAGCGCCAACAGATTCTGCAGTGCTAATTTAACAGGACATTACACAGTAAATAAATACTAGATATAATAAGGTATACGAACCACAGATTAGATTGAGAATATTTTTTCAATATTTAAACAATTTAATAAAAAAAAAATAAGTGTAAAGATTTTATTGCTATAAAGTTATGGGTGCTACCATGTTGAAACTTAAGTTTCCAATATTCAATTTCTTCTGTAGACAACATTTAGGGACACAAAGTGGGCACACAATAGTATATTGTATATTAATGTTTTACATTGCTATAATCTGCTCCATAATTTGCACACAGTATCTGTCCCAAATTGTCCTCAGCAGAATAGATTATATCAGGCAAATCTAGGTTTCAGTATTGCACAGCCCATTACTTTATAAAAAGGGGAAATGGAAAGCCCACAATCATCCCATTAATTACTTAATTATCCCATTAAAGCCCATTAATTATTAATTACAAGAAAAGGGAACAAAAATAATGAGTATATTACAACTTTTTTTTTTTTTTTTTTTACTACACATAATTAAGCATTTAATATTAAAATCTCAAAGTGTTAAGTCCCATGAACTAGATAAAAAGATTGTTATATCGACGGGCGGTGCAAACAGTGTTGTATATTATTGGAAAACCTTAGGTTATCGTGTTCATAAAAACAAAGCAAGGAAATCACAAGACAAAAACACACTTTTTATTATGGAAAACTAAAACACTTTACAACATTTTTTAGAGACGTAATTTGTAAAATAAAGTGTATAAATTCTGTAACAATGTCTAAACATGACAAATGAACCTTTTGTTAAGTATACCATAGATCAAATATAAACAGCTGAACAATGGCTTTTGTGACTGCATTGTCAGTTTGCCCCTCTGCTGTAAGTTGGCACAGACATATATACTATTGTTTCTTGCAGCACATGATGGGTTGGGTGTGATTTATAAAGCAGTCACACCTTTGCATACCAAGGTTCTGTTTAAACATGCACAGTGCAACTCAAAACATTGAAACAAACGTGACTGTAACAGTTAAAGGGACAGTCTACACCAGAATTGTTATTGTTTAAAAAAAAATAGATAATACCATTATTACCCATTCCCCAGTTTTACATAAATCTTGTTATATTAATATACTTTCAACTCTGTGATTACCTTGTATCTAAGCCTCTGCAGGCTGCCCCCTTATTTCAGTTCTTTTGACAGACTTGTATTTTAGCTAATCAGTACCCTATCATAAGTAACGTCACGTACATGAGCACAATGTTATCTATATGGCAAACATTAAATAACACCCTCTAGATGTGAAAAACTGTCAAATGCATTGAGATAAGAAGCAGCCCTTAAGGACTTTGAAATTAGCATATCAGCATACCTAGGTTTAGCTTTCAACTAGGAATACCAAGAAAACAAAGCAAATTTAATGATAAAAGTAAACTGGAAAATTGTTTAAAATTGCAGGCCCTATCTGAATCATGAAAGTTTAATTTTGACTAGACTGTCCCTTTAACCAAATGTTTATTTTGCCCTTATTAAAGGGACGTTAACATCAACATTTTCTGGATTCAAATAAATAGAGCATACAATTTTAAACAACTTGCCTATTAACTTTTATTATTACCTAATTTGCTTCATTCTCTTGTCATACTTTGTTGAAAAACATACCTAGGGTATACGCAGGGGAAGCAATGCACTACTGGGAGCTAGCTGCTGATTAGTGGCTGCACAAATATATCTCTTATCACTAGATCACCCAATGTGTTCCTCTGCTCCCAGTAGTGCACTGCTGCTCCTTCAACAAAAGTATATCAAGAGAATGAAGCAAATTTGGCAATAGAAGTTTAAAACAGTATGCGCCATCTGAATCATGAAAGAAAAAAATATTGGTTTACTTTAAATTTAAAGGGACACTGAACCCAAATGTTTTTCTTTCGTGGTTCAGATAGAGCATGCCATTTTAAGCAACTTTCTCATTTACCGCTATTATCAAATTTTCTTCATTCTCTTGGTATCTTTATTTGAAATGCAATAATGTAAGTTTAAATGCCGGTCCATTTTTGGTGAACAACCTGGGTTGTTCTTGCTAATTGGTGGATAAATTCATCCACCAATAAAAAAGTGCTGTCCAGAGTCCTGAACCTAAAAAAAAAAAAAAAAAAGCTTAGATGCCTTTTTCAAAAAAAGATAGCAAGAGAACGAAAAAAAAATAATAGGAGTAAATTAGAAAGTTGCTTAAAATTGCCTGCTCTATCTGAATCACGAAAGAAAAAAATGTGGGTTCAGTGTCCCTTTAACAGATATTATACTTTACATCAGTATTTCTCAACTCCAGTCATCAGGCCCCTTAACAGGCAAGATATTCATTATATCTTAACTAGAGCACAGGTGAAATAATCGGCTGATCAGTAACCATGGTTACTAACCTGCTCTCACCCTTCAGATGATTATTTCACCTGTGCTCTAGTTAAAAAGGGACAGTAAAGTCATAATTAGACATTCATGATTTAAACAGAGCATACAATTTTAAACAACTTTCCAATTTACTTAAATTATTTAATTTGCTTCCTTCTCTTGTTATCCTTTGCTAAAAAGGTTCATCTAGTTAAGATCAGGAGCAGCAAAGAACCTAGTTTCTAGCTGCTGATTGGCGGCTGCATATATATATACCGATTGTCATTGGCTCACCCATGTGTTCAGTTAGAAACCAGTAGTGCATTGCTGCTCCTTCAACAAATGATACTAAGAGAATAAAACAAATTTGATAATAGAAGTCAAATGTAAAGCTGTTTAAAATTGTATGTTCTGGGGTAGGCTAAATCCCTATTCAGAGAACATAACTTATAGCTATATACTCTATCAGCTACCGTAGACCTGACTCCAGCTGGCAGGAAAAGTTTATACCATACGTTTCTAAGTTGTTTATATCCCATTTGTTACTAACCAAATGAGTACATTGAGTTTTATGTAACATAATAGTTTGCACTATATGAATCAAGAGATTGCTGTGTTTTCACTTGAGCAGGATGATTGTGTGCGACTTTGACGCAGTGGCTATATAGGATTATTCAATCTGGGCGCCCTGAGTAGCAATAATAATAATACATGTTAATGCATGATATGACATATTGGTTTATATGATATCTTGCTAAGAAACTCATATGTATTTTATATAACTAGCTGGTCCAATTAGATTGCTATTTTCAACGAACCTTTTAATCCAAGCTTGCCACTTTAGTTCAAAGTTTATATGAATTGCAGCCTTATGTATACTACCACAATATATAATATCCACGTCACTACTAGGTCTCTCTCTTTCATACAACAGCCACAAATAAATATATATATATATATTATATTATATTAATCTCTCACAAGGAAAACGATGTGCTGTCAACGGCTGGGACGGCATATCTTGGTTTAAAGTGAAGGTCCATTTTGATGAATTAGTGCCTGGTTTTCAATATACCTATTAAAAACAAGGGCACTTTAATTCATCAAAATTGACATTTCACTGTTTTCTTCAAAAACTTACCTTTTAATCCTGAATGCTGCTCCAGCGATTCCCCCGGACGTCGGAAGCCTCTGCAGACGTCAGAAATGACAAATCAGGCTTCCTCCAATCACAGCTTCCCCCCGGGGGAATCTTGGCCTGATGCAATGCTGTGATTGGAGGAAGCCGGATTAGTAATTTTGGACCCGCGAAGACGGTTTGCGACGGGCGGAGGAAATGCTGGAGCGGCTGCCAGGATTAAAAGGTAAGTTTTTGAATTAAACAGTGAAATGTCAATTTTGATTAATTAAAGTGCCCTTGTTTTTAATAGGTATATTGAAAACCAGGCACTAATTCATCAAAATGGACCTTCACTTTAACTTTATACTATAACCAACAACCTCCTTAGAATTCTTCTCCTTCAATAGTTATCTATAATTTTCTATTATAGACCTAGACGGCAATATCTTTTTAGTTCCATTAGCAGGGGTTGCTATATAATTTAAGGAATTCTACAAAGTCATGCTAAAGCTCCATAGCAGACTCATTACATGGAGTAATATGAATGACAGATATACTATATTCATGTTTAATGCTAGTTATGCCTTCGCAGGTTATGTTTCTCCACTGTCAGAAGTACATAACATACCAGTGAATATTTAGCTTGTAACATTTTGTATGCTCAGTAGTAAGTCATATGTGGAAACTACCTATACTGTACGCATATTTATTTATTAAAATATAAAAATTGTTATTAAGCATTATTAATTTTCCCTCTCCGGGCTATATGCTTATGGATGCCAAAGTGATCCATTGACAGGTGGGTTGCTAACCAAGTATGAGAATGGATAATTCTAACTGTATGTTAAAATACTCTGTACATTGTGATACTGAATATGTGATTATATGACACTCACATGCTTGTGCTTTTACATAACAATCAAAGCTCATGATTCCTACAGATATTTCTACAAAGAGACACTTCTTTTGGAGCAGTCTTATAGTATTTCATTCTACTATGCCCCACCAACGGGCATGCACCACTTAAAGAAAGGCTATAGTTAAAAGACCGCCGACTACTAAAAATATGATAAAGGGGCCGATAGCCCTAATGTCTCTATCTCCTTTGTATCCGATAGATACTCTCAAGGAATATAACCCTTTGATTTTGGTTATGAATACAACCATTAGTTTTGATATTACTTAAAACTGACATGAGTCCAAATCTTGACTTGTATGGCAACCTAATAGCTCATATCCATATATTTTGTACACTATACTGCAATTTTTTTTTCCTATACAGTTATTCTTGCTCCCATAGTACTTTACTGCCAACCACCCCCCCTCCTCTAATTGCTTACTGGATAAGCTTAGGAAAATGCATCATACGAAAATCCTATTTTACTCTTTTCCTTATCCCCCTTAAATTCCCCCTAAGTATAGCTAAAGTTTGAGGGGTCCACAAGAGACCCCTGCCCACTACTTTGGGATAACGTTTTATAAGTTCTATAACTATAGTTGTAGGGGATATATGACCATATTTATAGGTGGAATTTTTTTTTAAAAAAACGAGATGCAGCGATACCTGCTTGCTTGTCTTTTTGCACAGACCTGTATATATGTTGAGACATCCCTGCCCTCTAACATATTACATCACTCTATTACAACTCTGACAGGGTCTCTTATTTTGCAATTTGTTATGTTGTACTACAATGTCTGTACATTTCGCTGTATGATAAGCTTGAGAAATGCCATATATTGATTGTTTGTACCATCTCAATAAAAACTATAATACAAATTTAAAAAAAAAAAAAAAAAAAAAAAAATTAAAACCAATATTGTATTTTGTACCTAAATTATGAAATAATTTTTTTGGGTTTCATGTAACTTTAAGATATAATGAATACCTGACCTATTAAGGGTCCTGAGGACTGGAGTTGAGAAACTCTGCTTTACATTTAAAAGGGATAGGAAAGTCAAAATTAAACTTGCAGGATTCAGATAGAGCATGTTATTTTAGGACATGTTTAAAGGAACACTGAACCCAAAATTTTTCTTTCGTAATTCAGATAGAGCATGCAATTTTAAGCAACTTTCTAATTTACTCCTATGATCAATGTTTCTTCATTCTCTTGCCATCTTTATTTGAAAAAAGGCATCTAAGCTTTTTTATTAGTTCAGAACTCTGGACAGCCCTTTTTTTATTGGTGGATGCATTTATCCAGCAATCAGCAAGAACAATCCAGGCTGTTCACCAAAAATGGGCCGGCACCTAAACTTACATTCTTGCATTTCAAATAAAGATACCAAGAAATGAAGAAAATTTTAAAATAGGAGTAAATTAGAAAGTTGCTTAAAATGTCATGCTCTATCTGAATCATAAAAGAAAAAATTTGGGTTCAGTGTACCTTTAAATTCACTTCTATTTTCAAATGTGCTCTGTTCTCTTGGTATGTCCTGTTTAAAAAGAATATGCACATAGCCTACACTAGTGGCAATTGGTGCCTGCACACATTTGTCTCTTGTGATTGGCTAACTAGATGTATTCATCTAGCTGCCAGTATTGCAATGCTGGTCCTTCAGCAAAGGATAACAGGATCATGAAGCAAATTTGATAATAGAAGTAAATTAGAAAGTTGTTTAAAATTGTATGTTCTGAGGGGGCGGAGTCTATCGCTGAACAGTACAGACGCAGATTTTAGGAGCTCTGAGCAAATATTGCTTGAAAAAAGGCAGAAATCAGGAGATATACATTTTATTATGATCATGGAGGAGGACTACTATTCTTTAATACAAGCAATCATACTGGGGCTTGAGCGGCAGGTACATCGCAATTTTACCGAACTTATTCAGCTAGTTCGAGATCCATGTACAGAAGATGTCAGTGCATCCAAGATGGCGGAGAAACGGGATGTGGCAAAGCAGTACATGGAGCCACAGACCGCAGCAGATATCCTCACTCTCAAGACTGTTAACGATCGATGCTGCCTATTACAGCTTGGAGGCATTCTAACAGATCTAAAAACGTCACTACACAAAGAAACAGTGAACTCCAATATTACAGCTGGCTCTGACACTATATCGCAGCAGAACGGATCACAAGCACAACTCTGTCTAGCCGACATTCAGGATGGAGCGGCCGACCTCCTGATACTGGGCGACAATACTACCAAGACAGAGAGCACTGATAGTAAGACCATGGCAGTGCAGAGAAAGAATGGAGGCTTTCGCACATATACTGGAAGTCATGTGAGATGGTACAGTGTGAGACGTTGGACACTCACTTATCGGGGCATACTGCGACATAACAATCTCTGCAGACAGATCCTTTTAGCAGTACAGGGCAAGTCCTGCTGCCTATCGATCCAGACTCTGCACCGGTTGTATTATCTACAGGATACGACCCAGATTGATGATACTGGTGTGGGCTAAGCAAAACTCTGGCTTTCATTTGCTACATGACTCCACATGGACAGCATGACTTTAAAGTATAGTATCTACAAGTGAACAATTTTTAATCTGCCAAATATGTAGTTTAAGTTTTCACAGGTCAGCTAACATAGTTTAGAATAGTATGATGTGACATATAGCACTAGTATTCATTGTTATTTCTGTATGGGATATATGGTCATGTGCTTATCCTAGTGAATATAGATATATAATTTTTTTTTTCTCACAGGCCCTTGCAAGGTTACAAAACTACGTATCTGATAAAGTCAGATATCTTAACATGGCCTCAATGTTCTTCTGCAACAGCTCCTTATAGTTCTTCCTGATGTTGTTCTGTTTCAATAACAGGCTCCTGTTGTACATCAGATATACACAGTGGGAATCTCTATGAATGTGACACAGGATTGTTGAGCTATTATATAGGTGGCTGACTTGTTATACATGTGCCCGTTTTGCAGCTTTAATGTTTCTGTAATATGATTTTATTTATTTCTGTCATTACACAAATCTGGGGCATTTCAATTGAAGGCTTGGGGTGGGCCCTTTGCGAGTTTATATCTCACTTCTATTCCCCAAGTCCACTTAAATATTTTTACTAAAGGCCATTAGGTTTGATAGGCCAATTGATATGACCAAAATATTTATATCCAACGTCACTAATGAGAAACTTCAGCAATTATTCTGCATTGTTGGTGTCTATGCTCCCTACTCCCGCCTCCCCCCCCACGCCAAGGTGAGCTCCTGGTGGGCTATATTCAACATATTTTATATACAGTATTGTATTTCAAATATTCACCCAGCCTGGTGAATCCTTCAGCGGTATTAATCCGCTCTATAACACTAATTCACCTCGTTCATATCACGCACCTTTTTAGGTTTAAGAGTCACCTTCTATGTCACAAGAGGAAATTAGTGTTCTAATTTGTTTATTGCTGGAACCTCTCAGTTTTAATATGTCTAAATCTCGAAAAACCAATATACAAAGAACAGATTACATGTAGTATACCATGCTAACTTTCCTCATTTATACCATATATTTTATTAGGTACAAGAGTTACCCCCTATGTCATATGAGGAAACTTGTCATACAAGTTGTTAAAGGTTAGAACCTCTTAGTTGAGATAGTTTTTTGATGTTGTAAGCACTGTACTTTTCATACTGTATGACATTACTCTAAATATTCCAGTTTAAAGTATCTTACTAATAGGCAGTTTATTTTTGTAAAGAGGTACGTCAGTAATTTTGAAAATATACAAAAACTTTAAGGTATCAAATTGGTTCATCACTCTTGCACTAGTAATGATTACTGTAGTACTTATACATGTCATGTTATGTTATATGAGTTCAACTAATTTTTGAAATGTTGCCTTGGAATGCAGGTGAAATATTTTTGAGGGATATTGTATATTAAGGATTGCTGATTATTGTTTTCCCTTTTTTTCTGTTATTGAGATGATGCACCTATTGTACTGACACGTATCTTGTACTACTAAATACCTTAAATAAAAAAACTTTGATTTAAAAAAAAAAAAAAAAATTGTATGTTCTATCCAAATCATGAAATCACAAATTAGATCATCTTGCCAGAGCTGAGAGCTAGGAACACACAGGTAGGAAGAGTATGGGATTTGGTTTAAATGCGGCAACTCCGTTCCCCTACCTGGAATCCCCTAAGAAGCAGCAGTTTTCCAGGAGTGCCGAGAGCTTTTTATATTGTACCACGTTAACTTTTAGGATATAGACTGTTATATGTACCGATGTAAAAGGTGACACGTCTGGATGTGGACATTGAATATCGCATTGAATCTAACCACTCCATCCATGTGACGGAAAGATTGATAAAGTCTGATGTTTTTAAACAGATGCTTTTATCGTCTTATCTCTTGTGAGTAGCCCAGTGTGTGGGGCAAATAGATACCTTTGTCGACGCTGCACTAGAATCTGCTTTGCGCTTCTCTCCTTTGTTCGTTTCTTAGATCTAACTCATGTGTGGGGAACCACCACTGGAGGAGCACAGTGTCATTTCAGTGACTCTCACACCTCTCCGGATCCTGACATTGGACATCACTTAAAAACGTTGTAGAACACTACAAAACAGGTTTTGAGGTCCATTCATTTTACTCCTACCTTGAGGTACTTGAGGAATCTTGGATGTGTGGTATTTCTAACAGACTTCCCTTTATGTGTATCTCATTGAGAGAGTGGGTGTGTGCATAGTTTATGGTATATCCTTTTATGTTAGCAGTACTATTTTTTTATTCCCTTGTTTAGAATAGTAGTTTCTATTTACCCGCTTGTACAGTGTGTTACAGCACAACAGTAGTTTCTATTTACCCGCTTGTACAGTGTGTTACAGCACAACAGTAGTTTCTATTTACCCGCTTGTACAGTGTGTTACAGCACAACAGTAGTTTCTATTTACCCGCTTGTACAGTGTGTTACAGCACAACAGTAGTTTCTATTTACCCGCTTGTACAATGTGTTACAGCACAACAGTAGTTTCTATTTACCCGCTTGTACAGTGTGTTACAGCACAACAGTAGTTTCTATTTACCCGCTTGTAGAGTGTGTTACAGCACAACAGTAGTTTCTATTTACAGGCTTGTAGAGTTACAGCACAACAGTAGTTTCTATTTACCCGCTTGTACAGTTACAGCACAACAGTAGTTTCTATTTACCCGCTTGTACAGTGTGTTACAGCACAACAGTAGTTCATATTTACCCGCTTGTACAGTTACAGCACAACAGTAGTTCATATTTACCCGCTTGTACAGTTACAGCACAACAGTAGTTTCTATTTACCCGCTAGTGCAGTGTGTTACAGCACAACAGTAGTTTCTATTTACCCGCTTGTACAGTGTGTTACAACACAACAGTAGTTCATATTTACCCGCTTGTACAGTTACAGCACAACAGTAGTTTCTATTTACCCGCTTGTACAGTGTGTTACAACACAACAGTAGTTCATATTTACCCGCTTGTACAGTTACAGCACAACAGTAGTTTCTATTTACACGCTTGTACAGTTACAGCACAACAGTAGTTTCTATTTACCCGCTTGTACAGTGTGTTACAGCACAATAGTAGTTTCCATTTACCCGCTTGTACAGTGTTACAGCACAATAGTAGTTTATATTTACAGGCTTGTACAGTGTGTTACAGCACAATAGTAGTTTATATTTACCCGCTTGTACAGTGTGTTACAGCACAATAGTAGTTTCTATTTACCCGCTTGTACAGTGTGTTACAGCACAACAGTAGTTTATATTTACAGGCTTGTACAGTGTGTTAAAGCACAATAGTAGTTTCTATTTACCCGCTTGTACAGTGTGTTACAGCACAACAGTAGTTTCCATTTACCCGCTTGTACAGTGTGTTACAGCACAACAGTAGTTTATATTTACAGGCTTGTACAGTGTGTTACAGCACAATAGTAGTTTCTATTTACCCGCTTGTACAGTGTTACAGCACAATAGTAGTTTATATTTACAGGCTTGTACAGTGTGTTAATGCACAACAGTAGTTTATATTTACACGCTTGTCATCCACAATTCTAGTTATAGACTTTAAAGGGACACTAAACTAAATTTTTTCTTTCATGATTCGGATAGAGTATGCAATTTTAACCAACTTTTTAATTTACTCATATTACCAATCTTTCTTCATTCTCTTGCTATTCTTATTTAAAAAGCAACAATTTAAAACTTGGGAGCCAGCCCATTTTAGGTTCAGCACCATGGATAGCGCATTCTTATTAGTGTCTGGCATTTACCCACCAATAAGCAAGCATAACCCAGGTTCTGAACCAAAAATGGGCAGGCTCCTATACTTTACATTCCTGCTTTTTAAATAAAGATAGCAAGAGAACAAAAAAAAATTGAAAATAGGAGTACATGAGAAAGTTGCTTACAATTGCATGCTCTATCTGAATAATTAAAGAAATAATTTGGGTTTAGTATCCCTTTAAAAAAGTCTGATAATTTATGTCCCATCTGTTGAAGTGTGAGGAAGATAACTCAGGTTTATACCAACATGTATATTATAGTAGAAGCTGAGAGGAACAACAGTTAAAGGGACACTGAACCCAATTTTTTTCTTTCATGATTCAGATAGAGTATGAAATTGTAAGCAACTTTCTAATTTAAACCTATTATCAAATGTTCTTCATTCTCTTGGTATCTTTATTTGAAATGCAAGAATGTAAGTTTAGATGCCTGCCCATTTTGGTGAACAACCTGGGTTGTTCTTGCTGATTGGTGGATAAATTCATCCACCAATAAAAAAGTGCTGTCCAGAGTACTAAACCAAAAAAAAAAAGCTTAGATGCCTTCTTTTTCAAATAAAGATAGCAAGAGAACGAAGAAAAATTGATTATAGGAGTAAATTAGAAAGTTGCTTAAAAGTGCATGCTCTATCTGAATCACAAAAGAAAACATTTGGGTTCAGTGTCCTTTTAATAGACGATAGTATGACTGTAAAGCAAAAACTAAAGAAATATTTTAAACTAATTTACCTGTTCGGCCTTTTTCCGCACCCATTCTTTATGTTGTTCCTCAGCAACAACTTTTTTCATTTCTTTAAGCTGTTCCCGTTTTATCCTTTCTTCCTCTTGTTTTAATTCCTGGATAAAGAAAATACATTTTTATTATCAATGTTATGTACTTTTAAAGCGTCGCCATATTAAATCGAGCCGAGTGCATGAGGAAGGGGGTAGACAGAATAATGTAATATTTCTAAATATTGATAAAATATTTTGTATACAGAAGAAAAAACAATTTACATCTAGCAGGAGATACACATTTGTGTGCAACTGATACTGAAGTATCCCTGTTCAATGGCTAATATGGATAATGCTCAGAGCTGCATTGGCTGGCAGGGGCAAGCATCCACATGTTCGTCAATAAAATAGGTTAGAACAGCACATGAACATAGATTTGTCAGAAAACAAAACTGCAGTGTTCACTTGAGAACGTAGACAGTATTTACTAGGTAATACTATCCATTATACAGTTTGAGAAAATAAAAATAAATAATAAAAAAAAAAAAAAAGGTAAAAGGAAAATGGTATTTAGAAAATATAAAGAAATTCTTATTTTGCTCAGTAAAAACTACTCTCTTATATATACGCGCCACCTCTGCCATCTTATACCAGGTAATATTGGTAATCATGTTTTCACAAGAGGGTCTACTAAATATATCAAGCACTGTAAATAAAAGTAAAGACACTAAATAAATATATTTATATATTTTTATTTTATATTTATTTAAAAAGAGCGTAACTCACTTTTCCATTTATTATTATTTTCCATCTCAACATTTCGGTCCAGGCACTGGAACTTTGTCAAGGGTAACAACAATTTACAGAATGGTTTAAAAAAACAAAACAAAAAAAAAACACATTCTGTTTTTTGGAATCATGCTGTGAAGCTGTGAATCGTTTTGTTAACCTTGACAAAAGGTCCAGTACCTGGATCGAAAGGAAAATAATTTTGTCTTCAGCATTGTGGTTTGGTGGGGGCGCACGCTATGTGGGTGGTCTTGTTCACACTTGTATGTGGTTTATATCTTTCGGCTTGACATGCATGTGCATGCTCCAGGTGATGCTGTGCATACTCAGTTTTTACAACAATGTATTTGGGTGATTGTGATGGTTTATTCCATAATTTATAAGTATAAGTGTATGCAGCGTTTCTGTGGGTGTGTATTTTTGTGTAGGAGCCGAAGATGCACATGTGGGTGTGCAGGGTGTTGCCCCAGCTATGTGTGTGCATCCCTGCTAGTTCAAATGATGCAGGGGATGGTTCTGTTGGGGCAGAGGTCAGGACCTGTGTTTTTATGGCACCCCAGCCGACTATAGAAACGCAGTCGGTGGTCTGTTAAGCTACTACAGTCTATATGGGATAATAATAATAATAATACCCTATAAATGTGTTTTTTTATAAAAAGTAACAGTTTTAAAAATGCTATGTACATGTGGTTTGTATATATATATATATATATATATATATATATATATATATATATATATATATATACAAAACACGGAAGGGAACTGCACTCTCATACCGGACCGGGTACACATCCCATGACCCTGCAACATGCTCAGCCCTGGGTGCCAGTGGCACCCAGGGCTGAGCATGTTGCAGGGTCATGGGATGTGTACCCGGTCCGGTATGAGAGTGCAGTTCCCTTCCGTGTTTTGTATATGTCTAGGGTGATTACATATTCCTGTGCACCCTTTTTTTGTTTTCAGTTTGTTTGGATTTGAAAGCTTGCATTGTGTGGCTGTTTTAGGGTCTCAGGTATTGGAGAGGACCTTGACGTGGTACCTGAGCTTGTCCCATTTGGCCAGATGCGGTGACTAACCTTTCTAGTTTTGCTTTTAAATCTTAGCTGAGAGCTTGCAAGTGAGTGCTGGGTTTTCTCTGTGTGTTATATATATATATATATATTTAAGATATATCTACTCCTTATCGCAGTCAGAATGTCTTTTAAACTAACTAATGGAGTGGCGAATAAGGTTTGTTTTCCACTCGTTGGAGAGGCGAATATGTAAATATATTTTTTTAAATGTTATGCCCATATATAATTGTTTAAATGTATGTAGTCTTTAGATTGCATGTGTTGCGATATGTTTCTATGGCAACTATTGGTCACATGATTTTTGTGACGTTTAAATACAGAGCTAGTTTGATTATATACTTATACCTGAGGAAACGTTCATATACATATATATTCTGCAAATTCTTGCACATGCTCAGTAGGAGCTGGTGACTCAAAAAGCATAAATATAAAAAGACAATGCAAATTTTGATAATGTTAGTAAAGTGGAAAGTTGTTTAAAATTGCATGATCTATTTTAATCATGAAAGTTTTATTTTGACTTTAATGCCTCTTTAAGTTAGCGGGTGATGTGTTGTAAAGACCTGTAGCTGCACACCAGAGTATAGTCAACCGTGGACTGTGAACCCCAGCACGCCGGTTTAGCACCATGTCCATTTGGTGCCACTTGAAACCATGAGTTTGCACTTGCCTTCTGATTTAATCTTATTCCTTTGCATTACAAGATTATGCTATGTGGCGCCCCTGCTCCATATTTATGTCTTCAAGGTGAGTGAGGGGGAAGGGAGGCTGATTTTATGAAAAGCTACATTAAAAGGGACACTGAACCCAAAAAAAAATTATTTTGTGATTCAGATAGAGCATGCAATTTTAAGCAACTTTCTAATTTGATAATGATACTTATTATCAATTTTTATTCGTTCTCATGCTATCTTTATTTGAAAAAAGGCATCTAAGCTTTTTTTGGGTGCAGACTCTAGACAGCACTTTTTTTATTGGTGGATGAATTTATCCACCAATCAGCAAGAACAATCCAGGTTTTTTTTTTTTTTACCAAAAATGGGCTGGCATCTAAACTTACATTCTTGCATTTCAAATAAAGATACCAAGAGAATAAAGAAAAATAGATAATAGGAGTAAATTAGAAAGTTGCTTAAAATGTCATGTTCTATCTGAATCATGAAAGAAAAAAATTGTGTTCAGTGTCCCTTTTACAAAGGTTTTAATTTAATGCAGGCTATTAAAATAAGGTATAATGTATTTAAATGTTATACTTTAAAGGGACCATTTTTGTGTTCAATGTATTAAATATATAAATCTGTAGCAAAAAAGAAGCCATATGTAGTTTACACAAGCTGAATTTAATAACTCTTCTGCTGCAATATAATCTCTACATTTGTTTAATTTTTATTTTTTTACTTCATCTGTTTGACCCTATGTTAATGGATTTAAAAAAGTTAACTGTAAATTTTAGAAGTGTTATTCATACTGTTATTCGTAAAATCCCCTTTCTGATGATAATTGTTACATCAATAGCCTTTACATCTCTAGGTGAATGGTCTAGCACAGCCTGTTTGTACTGACTTAGACATACAACAGTAAAAAAACAAGTGCACAAGACCTACCGACATATGCTTGGTGGGTCGCATACAGAGTTAACTCTAACCAATAACCCATCGTTTTTACTAGAAACACTTTATCGAACACGGGTATATTGCAAACATGCATCTAACTGAAACTAAAACATCCTTTTAATTCAAACTCAGCATATATTCAGTTTACCTTCATAATATTAATAAAAAAAAACCTTCACTGCAGATGCTATTGTGCATAATATACACTACCTCTGACATTTTTCTCTGCAACTCGGCACGCTCTTTTTTTTCTTTATAAAGCAGCCACTCTTCCCATGGTGTGAGATTTAGCTCTTCCAAATGACGCTCTTGGGTGTTGTTGCACTTTTGTTCATCTTCCACACTACAAAATTCATAATGATCAATCCAATTGTTACAATTCATTTTTAAAAATATTCTTACATCATTTTATATTAAAGGGATATGAAACCCAAATTGTTTCTCTCTCATGGAGATAGAGCATGGGATTTTAAACAGCTTTCTAATTTACTTCTATAATCATTTTTTTCTTCATTCCCTTGGTATCCTTTGTTGAAAAGCAGGGATGTATGCTTAGGAGCCAGACTATTTCTGGAGCAATAAATGGCAGCAGTTCTGCAAGAGCACTAGAGGGCAGCACTATTTCCTGCCGTGTAGTGCTCCAGATGCCTACCTAGGTATCTATTCAGGATTTGAGGATTTAAGCAAACAGTTTCTGTACATACGAGCAATAGTGCAATACATAAAATGCTCTAATACTTTAGCTAGGAACATTGTGCTCTTAAATCACTACTTAAATCACTAACTCATTACGCAACAAAATTCAAAGTAGCGTATTTATTTATTACTAAGTAAGTAGGCAGTAAGCTGTTTAAAAAGTCTGCAATAAAGAAAGATGAAACACATAGCGGGGGAAAAAACAGTACTACCTGATCTCCACATCGGCGGCAGATGGAGGACTAAATACCAGTATCAGCGGTGAAGTTATACTGGGGTAATGACTCTGACCTTGAAACCTCAGAGCACAAGCTGCAGTGACTTTTTGATGAGCCTAAATTGTTTTTATATCTAGTAAGTGGACAATATTGTGTGTCCAAGAGAATAAATATATATGCTACTTTTAATCCGGTTGCATTATGTGTTTGTCATTTAAGACTTTGCTTTGTGTATTGGAAGTTTCTACAACCATACTTAGAACTGACCCTGGTGATTCAAAACGCTGTCGCTTGACCACAAACGGAAGTGAATATAAACCCCCTTTTTTTTTTTTTTAACTTTACATTTTATACGCATTAAGGATTTTGGTGAGATTGTAACATTTAGCAAAATCTACATTGTATTGCGCTGTTTTTAGCGTTTGGTTTTGTATATTGTGCTCTTGTTCGCTTCTATTATATTGCTTTAAAACACAAAAATAACTAGCCATAAAGCAGTTGGCATCCATATAAGTAATTTTTTACCGTTTGGTATCCAGTAGTTTTTTGTCATGCAATCCTTCTAAAACTGTAATTAATTTTACACAACTAATGATCAAGACATGTTACAATTTGAAAATATATTTATTGTAAACTAGCAATTAAATGAAAGAATCAGAGCCTTATAAAACATATTGCAAAGATATAGCCACCAGCAAATACACCCATCATAAAAAATATGGGTGAAGATTTTATTGTTTAAATGGTATGCCTTGCCTCCATGATAATCCTTTTAAAAAGATAAAACCTTTTAAAAGGTAAACTGTATTACGATGTGTAAGAAAAAGCTGTAGCTAAAGGGACAGTAAACACCAAAAATGTCATTGTTTATTTACCATTCCCCAGTTTTGCATAACCAACACGGTTATAAATAAAGTGATTGGACACCATGAGGGGCATGCAACGATTGGATAAAGCCAGAGTCGCCA
This sequence comes from Bombina bombina, assembly GCF_027579735.1. Taxonomy (NCBI): domain Eukaryota; kingdom Metazoa; phylum Chordata; class Amphibia; order Anura; family Bombinatoridae; genus Bombina; species Bombina bombina. Next base: position 157,594,508 of record NC_069505.1, read on the forward strand.
TCGCTCAGCCAGATGAAGGATGAGATGCGGGCAGAGGAAAGGCGGTACATTTAGCATCACAAAATGGTAAATATTTTACCAATAAAGCATCTTAGAAAAATTTAATGAATTAAAGTGCCTATGTTTTGCAGGCTATTTGCATATACTGTGCAGTAATTAAAGAAAGTTTACAATCACTTTAATATACTTTTTACCTCTATGACTACCTTGTATCTAAGGCATTGTAGACTGCCTCCGTATCTCAGATCTTTTGACAAACTTGCATTTCAGACAATTAGTGCTGACTCTTAAATAACTCCCTGGGAGTAAGCACAATGTTATCAGCTATTCACAGCCAGACTGAGATAAGAGGTTGACTACAGAATGTAAGAAATCAGCCAATAAGCCTACCTATGATTAGCCTTTAACAATAAATACCAAATGAATAAAGCAAATTTGATGATAAAAGTAAATTGGAAAGTTGTTTAAAATAGCATACCCTATCTGAATCATGACAGTTTAATTTGCACTTTAATATCCCTCTAAGCAGGTTAAAAGATTTTTTTTTCTGTCAAAGTGGATTGAATTCATTCTGAAAGTAGTAGGAAAATATGTCTGTGAAAGGAAAAACAAAAATGTAATACAATTAAAAGATCAGAAAAGTCCAAATTAAAGTTTCATGATCCACATAATACAATGGTCAACAAACATTTCTGTAAAAAAGACAAGGTAGTAATTCATTTAGGCTTTGCAGGTCAAGAGGCAAAAACCAAGGATTCTGGGCATGTCCCAGTTGATGGTTCTGTTATGGGCAAGTCCTAGGTACTTGTTTTAATGGAAATAAACACAAAGGACCAATTAGCCTTACATTTACCACATTGCAGTAGGTATAATCAAGTCATTTGGACACGAAAGGAAAACATTTTTTATAGTACAGTGTGCCTTTAAAACAGTAAAATTGTATCCTCACAATGTGTTTACAAGGACTTATACCAGCTGCAGAGCATAACATGCATGAAACAAAAGTTTATTTGAGTTTATTTTTTATATGAAATAGCTGGTTTTGTTATTGTTTAAAATGTATAAACTTTCTGTATACACACACATGCTTCTTTATATTATATCTGTCTATAATTCAAAACCCAATAGATTGAACAATTGAAATATTACAATTGTATTTACTTATCTCTCCTAACCCCCCACCTGGAGTGTACTTTATTCTGCTAGCTTTGTATACATAGTACATAGCTTTTTTTATAGCCAATACTTAAAGGGACAGTACACTGTAAAATTGCTTTTATATGAATGTATTTTCAATGACTTGTTATACCAGCTGCAGAGTATAAAATGTATGAGAAATTGCATGTTTATATGAAGTAGCTGGTTTTGTGCTTTTAAACCACAGCCTATTACAATGGGTTGAGCTTGCAGGTAATATCAGATCTCATTATGTTATCACTTTGTGTACACACAATTGCTTCCTTATCTTATATTTGTCTGGAAAACCAAACCTCAATACATAGAGAGAACAATGGAAAAGTATCATGTTATTACTTAACTATCCTGCATCCCACTGGAAGTGTCATTTCTTCTGCTGGCTGTGTTTACTTAGGCTATTCAATAGCGGAGACACCAGTATACAAACTTTCCGTATAGGTTGGGATACCACAAGCTAAATCAGCTATTTCAAATGCCGAAATAAGGGTAAAGGAGCTACTTGTAAACAATTTAATACACTCCAGCAGGTAAAATGGATCATTGGGAACAATTTAAATGGGAGAACATTTTTGGGTGAACTGTCCCTTTAAGTATAGAAACTTAGTATAGGTAGGGATACTGTGGGCAAAATCAGCTATCCAAATGACAAAATAAAAAGTGAGGGAGCAATCTGTAAACAATTGAATCTACGCCAGCAGGTAAAATGGATCATTGGGAACAAATTTAGGGTACACTGTCCCACTTTATGTAGGTATTTCTATAACAAGACAGAAAACAAATTTCCACAAATGTTTATTAATATAATTTTTAAAAGTATGACAAACGAACCACTAATAAAATTTATTTGTTTGCACCTTATTTTCATTTTTGTGATGAAATTCTATTGTTATGGGATTCTGTTTTAACTTTTCTACAATTGCTTTCCTTTGAGATGGAAAATTTGTGTTAAAGGAACAGGAAATTCCAAATTTTTATTTCATGATTTGGATAGAGCATACTATTTTAAGCAACTTTCCAATTTACTTCTATTATCAGGTTTGCTTCATTCTCTTGTTATCCTTTGGTGAAGGAACAGCACTGCACTACTGCCTGCTAGCTGAACACATCTAGTTAGCCAATCACAAGAGACAAATATGTGAAGGCACCAATCAGTAACTATTTCCCAATATTAAAGGATATTTGCATATTCTTTTTTCAACAAGGGACATCAAAAGAACAAAGGCACTTTTGAAAATAGAAGTGAATTTTAAAGTATCTTAAAATTATATGCTGCATCTGAATCATGCAAGTGTGATTTTGCTTTTTCTATCCCTTTAAAGTATATTTAGTGTGCTGAGCAGCAGTGCAAAGCGATAAAGACTGTATGTGTCCCTCTGTCTCAACTAATTAACTCTGTAGTTGTAGCAAAAAGCATCCAAAGACAATGAATGAGAGTAGCAGTGAGATTTGAATTTCATATAATTTCCACGTGTTTTGTGACACGTGGAAATTATATGAAATTCAAATCTCACTTTTTATTTTTTTTTAACCTTTTAAAAATGTAGGAAGACGACATGCATAGCTCATTGGTGATACCAGAACAGGAGACCAGACTTGTGGTTGCAGGCTCCCATGAGAGAGTCTGAACAGCAAGGACTTCCAAGCTACGTCCACAGCTTCAGAAATGGAGCCATATACAGTATTTTTTTTTTTTTTTTAAAAAACAATCTTATCCCAAATAATGTCAGAAAAGCAAAGAGTCAAAAGATAATATCCCAGATTACAAGTGGAGTGATACTGGTAGTACACAGTGCTCTATCAATATAGCGGGACTGCACTGATATTAGCGTGCACTCTGGTAAAACGGAATTACCAGAAACAAAACGAATAGCGCAGCTGAGTTGATCCTCGTTCATATTACAAGTTGTGAGTTAGGTGTAGCACCCGAGCACTTTAAAAAAGGAAAAAAGGAGGAAAATGGCCCCATTGATGAATTGTTCTCCAATCAGCGCTTTCCCCTTTTGAAGGGGCAGCGAAGCACAGGGTATTTGAATTTCATATCCGTTTTAAAAAGTTACAGCACATCATTACAAATGAATTAAACACCATCTAAAATATCACTAACATTCAGGAACTGAATTTATAAAAGGGAGAGTTTACCATCACTTTAACCCCTTAAGGACCAAGGACGTATAGGGTACGTCCTACAAAATCGTCAGTTAGTGACAAGTACGTACCCTGTACGTCCTCAGGGGTTTCAAGCGGTGGAAGCAATCATGATGTGCCACAGTCGGCGGAAGAGGCGACGTGCGGGTGCACGCGCGCTGAATCTCGTATTTTCAGTTAGAAAAATTGGTCTGACACTGATTTTGGGGATATCCATGATGCTTGGCAAGGGTTCTGGGAGGGGGGGGGGGGTAAGATATTGAGGGGGAGGGATACACTACAGAAAATATATTATTGTATAAAAAAAAAATACACATTTTTGGGGGACAAACTGGGTACTGGCAGACAGCTGCCAGTACCCAAGATGGCGGCAAATAGGTAAAAGGGGGATAGAGAGCTGTATGGGGGGGGGGGGGGATCAGGGAGGTTGGGGGCTAAAAGGGGATCCAACACTGCAGAATTAATTGTGTGTGTGTGGGGGGAGATTAAAAAAAAAAAAAAAAAAAAAAAAAAACAAGCATTTTTAAAGTGAAGGTTAACTTACCTTGTTTGCAATCAACAGTAATAATCTTTTGCCATAAATAATATAAGTTTCATTCATCATTTTTTTTTTATGTGTCTGTAAAAACAATTATCCCCGTAATAAATATCTTTTTTTTCTTCTGCAAATTCAGCCCGTTATATTTTTTTTTTCCAATTTCCTGGTCACATGTTTTACATACCCAATTGAAACTCTGGCCGATAGGCGGCCATCAAACCACGTCATCCCCACACATGTTATTCTGCGCATGCCCAATAATTTTGGAGTCAGTATTAGTTTTGGAGTGCGCTCCCGTTTCGCGCATGCGCATTTGATTCTTAGGGAAAAAAATATTTGTCAACTGCTTTCATGGACCGCTGAGAAAGTTATGGACCGTAACGGAAAAGCACATTGCCTTACTTGTCAAATAACATAGTACTGAATGAATATATTAGTGTTATTCATTGAGTACTATGTTTCTTGCTAGATTAACGCATGCGCATTGGATGCCGGTATCGGCGCGAAGCGCATGCGCAGTAAACAGGGCATTGTGAACGCGCATTTTCGGTGACGTATAGAGCGGGTGGAACCGCTCTATACATCATCGAACAGAAAGATAGGAAGTAGGGGATGGGAGGAGTTTGCAGTGTAACGGTAGGAACAAAAGATAGTGAGTAAAAGTTTAATTATTTAAATAAATTTATCAAATAGAGTTAGCGATCATACTATTATTATTATAGTGGATGCATTGATGAATTGGAAATATATTAACTTTACCTTCACTTTAATAAGTACCGGCAGACTTTCTGCCAGTTCTTAAGATGGCAGTGACAATTGTGAGGTGGGGGAGGGAAGAGAGCTGTTTGAGGGGGGTCAAGGAGGGTTCAGGGGGTGGGATGTGTCAGATGGGAGGCTGATCTCTACACTAAAGCTAAAATTAACCTTACAAGCTCCCTAATTAACCCCTTCACTGCTGGGCATAATACACGTGTGGTACGCAGCAGCAATTAGCGGACTTCTAATTACCAAAAAGCAACGCCAAAGTCGTATAAGTCTGCTACTTCTGAACAAAGGGGATCAAAGAGAATCATTTACAAACATTTGTGCCATAATTGCACAAGCTGTTTGTAAATAATTTCAGTGAGAAACCTAAGGTTTGTGAAAAAGTGAACACTTTTTTTTTTTTTTTTTTTTTTTTTTTTTTATTTGAGCACGTTTGGCGGTGAAATGGTGGCATGAGATATACCAAAATGGGCCTAGATCAATACTTTTGGGTTGTCTACTATATCAGTGTTACAATATTGCTAATTTGGAGAAAAAAATGTCAAAGTGCTACTTGTATTTATTGCCCTATAACTTACAAAAAAAGCAAAGAAGATGTAAACATTGGGTATTTCTAAACTCAGGACAAAATTTAGAAACTATTTATTTTGGTTGTTTTTTGGTAGTTGTAGATGTGTAACAGATTTTGGGGGTCAAATTTAGAAAAAGTGTGTTTTTTTTTCTCCATTTTATTATATTAAATTATAAGATATGATGAAAATAATGGTATCTTTAGAAAGTCCATTTAATGGCGAGAAAAACTGTATATAATATGTGTAGGTACAGTAAATGAGTAAGAAGAAAATTACAGCTAAACACAAACACCGCAAAAATGTAAAAATAGCCCTGGTCTTAAACGGTCAGAAAATGGAAGAGTGCTGTGGTCATTAAGGGGTTAAGTTTATAAGCTGTATATGCAATATTATGTATGTTAGCTCTGATATCAATTTTGCTAAACTAACCAGTTTATTTTCTGTATAAATGTAATGGATTAAATATAGAATGCTTGTGCATGGTTCATTTGACCAGTATATTGACATTTTGATGCTGCTTTGTTAATTTCCAGTTATATTTATCATGATTATATTTACTAATGACGACATGTCCCTATTGTTTTTTTAATTTCCAGTTCCTATTGTTTTTTTAAACAGCGAGCAACACCACTTTGTGCAGCTGCCATAGTAATGGTGCAGATAGATCATTATGATGCTCGCTCTTTGAATTGACAATAGGGAGGATGTGGCTGAATAAACATGTAATATATATCTTTAAAGGTAAATTAAGACATCAGTTAAAGGAACACTAAACCCAAATTTTTTATTATGTGAGTCAGATAGAGCATGCAAATTTAAGCAACCTTCTAATTTACTCCTATTATCAATTTTTCTTCGTTCACTTGCTATCTTTATTTGAAAAAGAAGGCATCTAAGCTTTTTTGTTTCAGACCTCTGGACAGCACTTTTTTATTGGTGGATGAATTTATCCACCAATCAGCAATAATAACCCAGGTTATTCACCAAAAATGGGCCGGCATCTAAACTTACATTCTTGCATTTCAAATAAAGATACCAAGAGAAGGAAGAAAATTTGATAATAGGAGTAAACTAGAAAGTTGCCTAAAATTGCATGCTCTATCTGAATCAAAAAAGAAAAAAAATTTGTGTTCAGTGTCCCTTTAACAACCACTGTCACTACATTTACCTATATATTGTAGGGTTTTTAATTCTTAATGTTTACTGCATACAATATGATGAAGCACGATATCAAGTCAACTGAAAACACTATACTAGGTTGACTTGCTCCAGTGTTACAAAATATACACAATTCTGGCAATGCAGGTTACCTGGGTTTTCTACTTTTTATCAGGTCTGTAATTGACCCTGAGTTTGAAATACGGTCCTCTTCATAACTTTCATAGCTGTCATGATAAATTGGGGAAAGCAGAGAATATGTGGATTCAACAGAACTGGTGTGATCATCTCTCTTGCAGCTTGGCGTTGCCGATTTCATAGTTTGCGCCTGTGGTGTAGAATGAGAGCGCCTCCTTTCTACTGAATGTTTGCTGCTGGGAGGTGAAGCCATATCTGTTTACCTTAAAAAAGAACAAGCAAAAAAAAAAAAAAAGTAAAAATCAGGAGTTAATTGATTTATGTATAATTAGACAACATACTGTGTGCGTAAGTATATTATATACCATTTCAAATGGAAGTTGGTAATGTAGAAAGTCAAATAGAATATGCAATTTTTACGAGACTTTTCAATTTACTTCTATTATCAAATTTACTTTGTTCTATTGGTATCCTCTGTTGAAAAGCATATCTGGGTAGGATGAGGAGTAATGATGCACCACAGAGATAGCTGGTGATTAGTTGCCTTTAAAAGGAGACATAAAACTCAAAATTGAAAATGCAAGTGAAGGTGACTGCTTGAAAAACAAGCATTTTTTTTTATTCAATACATATCATAAATGCTTCAAGTAAAGATATCACTGTTTCACTGTGCACAAAGTATATTAACATATGCCCCATGCACCCTCAGAGAGCCAACGGGGGCATGCACTACTCACGGATAATGTAAACTGAGTTCCTTGAGCAGGTGCACAAGACATATGTACATATGCTTCAAGCACAGTAAAAGCTATAACTGAAACAGTGATTATTAGCAATACGTATGTGTATTCCAAAAAATGCTTTTATTCAAAACTTAAATGTACTCATGTGCATTTCAATTTAGAGTTAAATGACCATTTAAAGACTCTTGACACAAAAATATAAGTCTAGCTTTCAGATAACTACCAAAAATGTTGCTAATTGTTGGACAGGAAATAAGGTGATATTTGAGAGAGATGCGTTTTACTAGTCATTAAATTTCACCATGCATATAATTGAGTACTATTTAAAGGGACATAATAATTAGTGGGTTCTGCAATGCATAGCTATTGTAAAAATATGTAAAAGGAAAGTTTACAAAATATAATTTTGCCCATATCTAGATTCTGGGTGACAGAGGGACAATAGAGAGCAAATTATAATAAACTGTGCAGCAATATATTAAAATGTGGGCATTTTTAAATGTCTATAGTACAAAATGTCACCAATGAAAACATATGGTATTATCCATAAACATCTATACGTTGAGTATATATTGCAGGTAATGTCACCAATTGCACATGCTTAAAATGTGACTATAACTGATAACGTTTCTGTGGGGTACAAACAACTTTTGATTCCAGAGAAGGTTACAATGCTAGGTCTTGATCCCACATGTATGTTTTTCCACAACTGAGCAGTCATTTTACCCCTTGGCTGCCAGTAACATACAAATCAATATTTTTACCTCTTTAGCAGAGGAGATTTGACTCCTGGACATTAAAAAACTGGACATTACAGTGTCCAGTATTTGTGCAAATAAATTTACTAAACAGCCTACAAAAATACTGGACTGTCCTGATGAATACTGGACACCTGTCAACTCTAAATGGTATACATAAGGTTAGCAATATCTCAGTTATTACACTGCAGCTAGAAAACTAAAGTCAATGCAAGTGCAACATTTGTAATAAGTAAACATAAGTGGTTCCCTTTATGTAAACCACATTCAGCTCCATGTCATGTACCTATGGGCATTATAGTATTTCACAGTTTAGTTTTCAGCCATTGCTGTTAATATTATTGCAATAAGCACCCTGATAACAGATATTACCTCTGGGGGTTACACACACATGATACCTCACATACCGAAAACGCTTCGCTTATCGCTTTACTCACCGGGTACTTCCAAGAGTGCCCTAAATCAGCACAAACATTCCCAGCAGCCAGCATTCAAAATGGCCGCATAAGCCAAAGGCCCATAATCCACTGCGGGATGTACCCAATCATAAAACACGTTTCCAACGCACTTTTTTCTCTTCCTGCCGTTACCTTTGGAGACACAAAACGGTTGTAACGGTCTCCATGGCAACGCTTGATGCTTCCTATAATTAGCTAGCACTTGGCGGCTGTTTTTGTGCTGTTGTGGCAGACTGGCAGTGAGTGAGCAGCAAGTTGTGTGAGCCGCGACTTGTTTTGCTTTTTAGAGAAAAAGAGTACAACTGCAATTCACGAGAATTTAAACACTATTTTAACTGCGCGTCCATCCTGTTAATACGCCCCTTTAATAAACCTTGATACTATTTAGCAATGACAAAAAAAATCCTCATTAACAAACACGATGTCATATTTACTAAGATGAACAGGGAGTTATTTTAGGAATATATGATTGTTTTGGGTTAAATTAACAAGTAACCTCTCAACATGATATCAGACATCCCATTGCCAACCTGCAAGAACTCATTGGGAGGTGCGCTGCCGCTTATTGGAAGCCGTTTCTTCGGCTCCTCGGCAAGATTCGGAACTCCGCCCCCACTGCAGCTCCTCCCATTCTCCTCCCTCCGCATAAATATTCATATTCCCTCTCTAAAGCTCAGCTGAGTCTCCGTGCTCGTGCATGACAAACAGCCCCTCACCCGCCACTCGGCCACTCGCACTGCTTCTTATGCTGATTCAATGCAGGTTTGCACGGGCTCCCTTCAATGCATCTCCAATTCATTGTGCTCTTATTAATAAACCAATACATTTACTGCTGCAAAACATGTTTAATGAAACATGTTGTAATATCATCCAATAAAGACTCCTCAAAATAATGTTAGTGATCCCTTCATATTTCTTTCATTCTCTGGATATCCTTTGTTGAAAAATATATGAAGTAATACACTACTGTTACCTTATCACATTTTTTTAGTCAATGACAAGGCATATATATTTTTTAAGCCGCCTAATGAACAAAGTTTTTCCAATTTATTTCAGTTATCACTTTTATTTCATTCTCTGTATATCCTTTGGTTAAAAAAAAACAAAGTAATACACTACTGAGAGCTAGCTGAGCACATTTATTTATTCAATGACAAGGCATATTTTTGTTAAGCTGCCTAGGCAACAAACATGTTTACAATTTAATTCTGTTATGTTTGTTTCATTCTCTGTATATTCTTTGATTAAAAAAAGAAATAATACACTACTGGGAGCTAGCTGGGCACATTTGCTGAGTCAATGACAAGACATATATTTGTAAAGCTGCCTAATGAACAAACGTCTTTCCAATTTACTTCTGTTATCATGTTTGTTTCATTTTCTGTATATCCTTTTTAGAAAAAATAAAGTAATACACTACTGGGAGCTAGCTGGGCACATTTGTTGAGTCAATGACAAGGTATATATCTTTTTAAAGCCGCCTAATGAACACATTTTTTAAAATATGGTTTATCCAACAATTCAATGGCTGAACTGAATTGTATCTCTTTTTCCATGAGTGCTCAACACTCCTGCCAGACCATTCTTACTGTATTTTCTCTCCCCATACTTTTCCTGGCCATAGGAAATGTTATCTCATAAGAAGCCTATTGCTATACAATTTGGTTTCCCCCAAAAACATAATTTATGTAAGAACTTATCTGATAAATTAATTTCTTTCATATTGGCAAGAGTCCATGAGCTAGTGACATATGGGATATACAATCCTACCAGGAGGGGCAAAGTTTCCCAAACCTCAAAATGCCTATAAATACACCCCTCACCACACCCAAAAATTCAGTTTAACGAATAGCCAAGCAGTGGGGTGATAAAGAAAGGAGTAGAAAGCATCAACAAAAGAAATTTGGAAATAATTATACTTTACGCAAAAAATCATAACCACCATAAAAAGGGTGGGCCTCATGGACTCTTGCCAATATGAAAGAAATTAATTTATCAGGTAAGTTCTTACATAAATTATGTTTTCTTTCATGTAATTGGCAAGAGTCCATGAGCTAGTGACGTATGGGATAGCAATACCCAAGATGTGGAACTCCACACAAGAGTCACTAGAGAGGGAGGGATAAAAATAAAAACAGCCATTTTCCGCTGAAAAAATTAATCCACAACCCAAAAAAAAACAAAATTTATGCTTACCTGATAAATGTATTTCTCTTGTGGTGTATCCAGTCCACGGGTTCATCCATTACTTGTGGGATATTCTCCTTCCCAACATGAAGTTGCAAGAGGACACCCACAGCAGAGCTGTCTATATAGCTCCTCCCCTAACTGCCACCCCCAGTCATTCGATCGAAGACAAGCAAGAAAAAAGGAGAAACTATAGGGTGCAGTGGTGACTCTAGTTTAAAAATAAAAATCACCTGCCTAAAAATGACAGGGCGGGCCGTGAACTGGATACACCACAAGAGAAATACATTAATCAGGTAAGCATAAATTTTGTTTTCTCTTGTAAAGGTGTTTCCAGTCCACGGGTTCATCCATTACTTGTAGGATACCAATACCAAAGCTTTAGGACACGGATGAAGGGAGGGACAAGGCAGGCGCTTAAACGGAGGGCACCACTGCCTGAAAGACCTTTCTCCCAAAAATAGCCTCCGAAGAAGCAAAAGTATCGAATTTGTAGAATTTAGAAAAAGTATGAAGCGAAGACCAAGTCGCCGCCTTACAAATCTGTTCAACAGAGGCCTCATTTTTAAAAGCCCATGTGGAGACCACCGCTCTAGTGGAATGAGCTGTAATTCTTTCAGGAGGCTGCTGGCCAGCAGTCTCATCAGCTAAGCGGATTATGCTTCTTAGCCAAAAAGAAAGAGAAGTTGTCGAAGCCTTTTGGCCTCTCCTCTGTCCAGAGTAGACAACAAACGAAGCAGATGTTTGTCGAAAGTCCTTAGTAGCTTGTAAATAAAACTTTAAAGCACAAACCACATCAAGATTGTGTAAAAGTCGTTCCTTCTTTGAGGAAGGATTAGGACATAATGAAGGAACAACAATCTCCTGATTGATATTCTTATTAGATACTACCTTAGGAAGAAACCCAGGTTTGGTACGCAAAACTACCTTATCTGCATGGAAAATCAGATAAGGGGAATCACACTGTAAACAGATAACTCCGAAACTCTTCGAGCCGAGGAGATAGCTACTAAAAACAGAACTTTCCAAGATAAAAGTTTAATATCTATGGAATGCAAAGGTTCAAACGGAACCCCTTGAAGAACTTTAAGAACTAAATTTAAACTCCATGGCGGAGCAACAGGTTTAAACACAGGCATGATTCTAACTAAAGCCTGACAAAACGCCTGAACGTCTGGAACCTCAGCCAGACGTTTGTGCAAAAGAATAGACAGAGCAGAAATCTGTCCCTTTAAGGAACTAGCAGATAATCCTTTCTCCAATCCCTCTTGGAGAAGGGATACAATTCTAGGAATCCTGACTTTACTCCATGAGTAACCCTTGGATTCACACCAATGAAGATATTTACACCATATCTTATGATAGATTTTCCTGGTGACAGGCTTACGAGCCTGAATTAAGGTATCAATGACCAATTCGGAAAAAACACGCTTCGATAGAATCAAGCGTTCAATCTCCAAGCAGTCAGCCGCAGAGAATTTAGATTTGGATGTTTGAAAGGACCTTGAAGTAGAAGGTCCTGCCGTAGCGGCAGAGTCCATGGTGGAAAGGATGACATGTCCACCAGATCTGCATACCAAGTCCTGCGTGGCCACGCAGGAGCTATCAAAATCACCGAAGCTCTCTCCTGCTTGATCTTGGCAATCAGCCGAGGGAGCAGAGGAAACGGTGGAAACACATAAGCCAGACTGAAGGACCAGGGCGCTGCTAGAGCATCTATCAGCGCTGCCTTGGGATCCCTGGACCTGGACCCGTAACGAGGAAGCTTGGCGTTCTGACGAGAAGCCATGAGATCCAGTTCTGGTTTGCCCCATAGTTGAATCAACTGGGCAAATACCTCCGGATGGAGCTCCCACTCCCCCGGATGAAAAGTCTGCCGACTTAAAAAATCCGCCTCCCAGTTCTCTACTCCTGGGATATGGATAGCTGAAAGATGGCAAGAGTGAACCTCTGCCCATAGAATTATCTTTGAAACCTCCAACATTGCCAGGGGGCTTCTTGTTCCCCCCTGATGGTTGATATAGGCTACAGTCGTGATATTGTCCGACTGAAATCTGATGAGCATTGAATATCGCTCTTAGTTCCAGAATGTTTATCGGAAGGAGGGCTTCCTCCTGAGTCCACGAACCCTGAGCCTTCAGGGAGTTCCAGACTGCGCCCCAGCCCAGAAGGCTGGCTTCTGTCGTCACTATAGTCCATTATGGTCTGCGGAAGCTCATTCCCCTGGACAGATGGACCCGAGATAGCCACCAGAGAAGAGAATCCCTGGTATCCTGATCCAGATTTAGCAGTGGGGACAAATCTGTGTAATCCCCATTCCACTGACTGAGCATTCAAAGTTGCCGCTACCATTAAGCCGATTACTTCCATACACTGAGCCACTGACGGCTGAGAAGTGGAATAAAGAGCACGGCAGGAAGTTAGAAGTTTTGACAACCTGACTTCTGTCATAAAAATCTTCATTTCTACTGAATCTATCAGAGTTCCTAGGAAGAAAACTCTTGTGAGAGGGGAGAGAGAACTCTTTTCTTCGTTCACCTTCCACCCGTGAGACCTCAGGAATGCCAGAACAATGTACGTATGGGACTTGGCGATTTGAAAAGTCGACGCCTGTATCAGAATGTCGTCTAGGTAAGGAGCCACAGCTATGCCTCGTGGCCTTAGAACTGCCATTAGGGACCCTAGAACCTTTGTAAAGATTCTTGGTGCCGTGGCTAACCCGAAGGGAAGAGCCACAAACTGGTCATGCCTGTCTAGGAAGGCAAACCTGAGAAACCGATGATGATCTCTGTGTATCGGAATGTGGAAATAAGCATCCTTTAGATCCACGGTAGTCATATATTGACCCTCCTGGATCAAAGGTAGGATGGTTCGAATAGTCTCCATCTTGAAGGATGGGACCCTGAGAAATTTGTTTAGGATCTTGAGATCCACGATTGGTCTGAAAGTTCCCTCTTTTTTGGGAACTATGAACAGATTTGAATAGAATCCCTGCCCCTGTTCCTCCCTTGAAACTGGGTGGATCACTCCCATGACCAGAAGGTCTTGAACACAACGTAAGAATGCCTCTCTCTTTATCTGGTTTGCAGATAATTGTGAGAGATGAAATCTCCCCTTTGGAGACGAGGCTCTGAAATCCAGAAGATATCCCTGGGAAACAATCTCCAGAGCCCAGGGATTCTGGACGTCTCTTGCCCAAGCCTGGGCGAAGAGAGAAAGTCTGCCCCCAACTAGATCCAGTCCCGGATCGGGGGCTACTCCTTCATGCTGTCTTAGAGGCAGCAGCAGTTTTTTTGGCCTGCTTTCCCTTGTTCCAAGCCTGATTAGGTCTCCAGACTGGCTTGGACTGGGCAAAATTTCCTTCTTGTTTTGCAGCAGAGGAAGTTGAAGCTGCGCCACTCTTGAAGTTTCGAAAGGAACGAAAATTGGTCTGTTTGGTCCTTGATTTGTTGGACCTATCCTGGGGAAGGGCGTGGCCTTTTCCTCCAGTAATATCAGAAATGATCTCCTTCAATCCAGGCCCGAATAGGGTCTGCCCTTTGAAGGGGATGTTAAGAAGCTTAGACTTTGAAGTAACGTCAGCTGACCAGGATTTAAGCCATAGCGCCCTACGCGCCTGAATGGCAAAACCTAAATTCTTAGCCGTTAGCTTTGTTAAATGAAAAACGGCGTCAGAAATAAATGAATTGGCTAACTTAAGAGCTCTAAGCCTGTCTACGATATCATCCAACCGGGTCTCCACCTGTAGAGCCTCTTCAAGAGACTCGAACCAGAAAGCCGCTGCAGCAGTGACTGGGGCAATGCATGCAAGAGGCTGGAGAATAAAACCTTGTTGTATAAAGATTTTCTTAAAGGGACAGTCTACATCAGAATTGTTATTGTTTTAAAAGATAGATAATCCCTTGTTTACCCATTCCTAGTTTTGCATAACCAACACAGTTATATTTATATATTTTTTACCTCTGTGATTATCTTGTGTCTAAGCCTCTGCAGACTGCCCCTTTATTTGTTCTTTTGACAGACTTGCAGTTTAGCCAATCAGTGATGGCTCCCAGGTAACTTCACGTGCACGAGCACAGTGTTATCTATATGAAAAACATGAACTAACACCTTCTAGTGGTGAAAAACCTGTTAAAATGCATTCTTAAGAGGCGGCCTTCAAGGTCTAAGAACTTAGCATATGAACCTCCTAAGTTAAGCTTTCAACCAAGAATACCAAGAGAACAAAGAAAAATTTGTGATAAAAGTAAATTGGAAAATTGTTTAAAATTACATGCCCTATCTGAATCATGAAAGTTTTTTTTTGGACTAGACTGTCCCTTTAAGGAAACCCTCTAGTTTTTTATCCACTGGATCTAGGAAAGCACAACTGTCCTCGACGGGAATAGTTGTACGTTTAGCTAGGGTAGAGACTGCTCCCTCCACCTTAGGGACCGTCTGCCACGAGTCCCGTGTAGCGGCATCTATGGTAGGGTGACCAGACGTCCCCGATTTCCGGGGACAGTCCCCGGATTGAGGTGACTGTCCCCGGACAAATTATGTCCCCAGAAATGTCCCCGGAAGACAGATGGTCTGTACTGGTCCTGTTACAAAACATTCTCAGATCTTCAGCACGTTTAGCTGGCCAGGGGCGGAGCTACTACTAGCGGTGCAGAAGCTGCTATATTCAGTGCAATCGGCAGAACATGCACTGTGTGACTGTATTTTGTTCAGCAAGCACAAGCATTAACTAACTGTGCAGCTAGGGTTGCCACCTCGGCCATGTTTTCCTGGACACTTATGAGTTACACATGCTGCAGGGTGTTCAGAGGGAAACATGCATTGTGCTGCTAGACAGCAAAAAAATAGTGATCCTGGACAGCATTATTCATGTTCCTCCCTGCACACCCTGCAGCATGTGTAACTCATAAGTGTCCAGGAAAACATGGCCGAGATGGCAACCCTATGTGCAGCATAGGTGGCAGCTCTGTAAGTAACACTATCCTACCATAGCTTTTTTAGTTACACCTTAGCCCCGCCCACCTCTTCTTGCAGTGCGCTAAACATGTATACAGTCTGTAATCCTGTACCATCAGCATGCATGTCCAGGGAGAGGAGGTGAGAGGAGCTGGTATTTGGATCCCTGACATTTTTGTGCTTGATTTAAACTTCTCCCTCTGTGCTCTGGCCACACTCCGTTCAGGGATCTTTTCCTGCAATAAAGCTCTAACTGAGCAGAGTTTAGGTGAGGGATGGGGCACACAGACAGCAAGAGACACTAGAAGAACCTGGAGCCAGGTTATGTTTTATTATATTATTTTGCCCCCTGTGTCCTTTTGCATCTGTCACCAGCCGGTGAACCCTGCGGCTTCCTGAGCTGTCTGTCACAGTAAGCAGCCAGTGAGATAAACACTGCAAGTCCTCAGTGCCTGGCAGTCAAGCCTCTATCACTATTTGCTTAATTAGTAGGAAGATATTCTAAATTGCTGTATTTTTTTTTCTGATATTGTTTCCCTGATCTCCTAATTCTCAAAACCAAAATGTTATTACACCCCCATACTATCACCCAATTTGTAAGCAACTGGGGAGTATCCCGTGCTAATAAAATAGTTTTTTACCATTTGCCAATAAAAAAAAAAAAAAAATGTCCCCGGATTTCATTTTAAAAATATGATCACCTTAATCTATGGGAAACAGCTTTTTAAAAACAGGAGGGGGAGAGAACGGTACACCTGGTCTATCCCATTCCTTCGTAATAATTTCTGAAAACCTCTTAGGGATTGGAAAAACATCAGTGTAAACAGGCACTGCAAAGTATTTCTCCATTTTACACAACTTCTCTGGGACTACAATGGTGTCACAGTCATCCAGAGTCGCTAAAACCTCCCTGAGCAACACGCGGAGGTGTTCAAGTTTAAATTTAAATGCTGTCATTTCAGAGTCAGACTGAAGTAATGCCTTCCCTGAATCAGAAATGTCACCCACAGATAGAAGCTCTCCTGCTTCGGCTTCTGTACATTGTGAGGGTATATCAGACATAGCTACTAAAGCGTCAGAGAGCTCTGTATTTATTCTAGCCCCAGAGCTGTCTCGCTTTTCTTGTAACCCTGGCAGTTTGGACAATACCTCTGTGAGAGTATGATTCATAACTGCCGCCATGTCCTGTAAAGTAAACGCAGTGGACGCGCCAGATGTACTTGGCGTACTTGGCGTCACTTGAGCGGGAGTTATAGGTTCTGACACATGGGGAGAGTTAGATGGCATAATCTCCCTTTTGTCAGTCTGAGAAACCTCTGGTGATAAATCTTTAAAAGCCATAATATGGTCTTTATAACTTATAGAAAGGTCAATGCATTTGGTACACATTCTAATAGGGGGTTCCACAATGGCTTCTAAACATAATGAACAAGGAGTTTCTTCTATGTCAGACATGTTTAACAGACTAATAATGAGACCAGCAAGCTTGGAAAACACTTTAATAAATGTGAAAAGCAATTAAACAAAAACGGTACTGTACCTTTAAGAGAAAAAAACTACCATATAAACTGCAAAACAGTGTTAAAAGCAGTAAACTCTACGAAATGTTTACAGTGTGTACAACAGACTAAAGCAGCATTGCACCCACTTGCAAATGGATGATTAACCCCTTAGGCCCAAAACCGGATTAGAAAAACGTTAACACCGTTAAAAAACAGTCAAACACACTGCCACAGCTCTACTGTGGCTCCTACCTTCCCTTAAACACGATTTTTGCATGAAAGAACCCCTCTATAGTGGTCCTAGATGCCAGAGGACTCCTTTAGAGAAGCTGGATGTCTCACTCTGTATAACAACTGCGCATAAAGTGCGCGAAAATAGGCCCCTCCCACCATGCACTCACAGTCAGAGGGCCATAAAAAACAACTCCTAGGAGTAAAATAACAGCCATGTGGAAAACTAGGCCCCAAAATAAAGATTTATCACCCTCAGAGAAAAAACGTTTTTTCTGTTAAGTAATTCAAACGTTTAAACACTAAGTACTATGAGGGTTAACATAAAAATTACCCTTATCTTGTAAGCATGATACCAGTCGCTGTTAAATCACTGTATCAGGCTTACTTCAAATATATCAGGCACTGTCAGCATTTTCTAGACCTTATCATCTCTCTAGAAAAAAATATACTGAACATACCTCAAATCAGGTGATTTGCCAACCGTCCCCCCAACTGAAGTTTTCTTTCCATACTCTTCAGTTATGTGTGAGAACAGGAATGGACCTTAGTTACAAACCGCTAAGATCATCAACCTCCAGGCAGATTCTTCTTCCAATTTCTGCCTGAGAGTGAAACAGTACAACGCCGGTACCGTTTAAAAATAACAAACTTTTGATTGAAGGTAAAACTACACTAAGTCACCACATATCTCTTGATACTTCCTTTCTTGACGAGAGCTTGCAAGAGAATGACTGGGGGTGGCAGTTAGGGGAGGAGCTATATAGACAGCTCTGCTGTGGGTGTCCTCTTGCAACTTCCTGTTGGGAAGGAGAATATCCCACAAGTAATGGATGAACCCATGGACTGGATACACCTTTACAAGAGAAATAAAATTATTCTCATAAATGAAAGAAAAAAACTTAAATCAAAAGCAGAAGAATCAAACTGAAACAGCTGCCTGAAGAACTTTTCTACCAAAAACTGCTTCTGAAGAAGCAAATACATCAAAACGGTAGAATTTAGTAAATGTATGCAAAGAGGACCAAGTTGCCGCTTTGCAAATCTGATCAACTGAAGCTTCATTCTTAAAGGCCCACGAAGTGGAGACTGATCTAGTAGAATGAGCTGTAATTCTCTGAGGCGGGGCCTGACCCGACTACAAATAAGCTTGATGAATCAAAAGTTTCAACCAAGAAGCCAAGGAAATAGCAGAAGCCTTCTGACCTTTCCTAGGACTAGAAAATAAAACAAATAGACTGGAAGTCTTCCTGAAATCTTTAGTAGCTTCCACATAATATTTCAAAGCTCTTACCA
The DNA here is from genome assembly GCF_027579735.1 of Bombina bombina. Taxonomy (NCBI): domain Eukaryota; kingdom Metazoa; phylum Chordata; class Amphibia; order Anura; family Bombinatoridae; genus Bombina; species Bombina bombina. Next base: position 157,613,152 of record NC_069505.1, read on the forward strand.
CATCCAAAGAATGTAAGGATCTTTCCAAAGAATTCTTAGGATTAGGACACATGGAAGGGACAACAATTTCTCTATTAATGTTGTTAGAATTCACAACTTTAGGAAAAAATTTAAAAGAAGCCTGCAAAACTGCCTTATCCTGATGAGAAATCAGAAAAGGAGACTCACAAGAAAGAGCAGATAGCTCAGAAACTCTTCTAGCAGAAGAGATAGCCAAAAGGAACAACACTTTCCAAGAAAGTAGTTTAATGTCCAAAGAATGCATAGGCTCAAAAGGAGGAACCTGTAAAGCCTTCAGAACCAAATTAAGACTCCAAGGAGGAGAAATTGATTTAATGACAGGCTTAATACAAACTAAAGCCTGTACAAAACAGTGAATATCAGGAAGTATAGCAATCTTTCTGTGAAATAAAACAGAAAGAGCAGAGATTTGTCCCTTCAAGGAACTTGCAGACAAACCCTTATCTAAACCATCCTGAAGAATTCTAAAAGAATGCCAAGAGAATTTATGAGAACACCATGAAATGTAAGTCTTCCAAACTCTATAATAAATCTTTCTAGAGACAGATTTACGAGCTTGTAACATAGTATTAATCACTGAGTCAGAGAAACCTCTATGAGTTAGTACTAAACGTACAATTTCCATACCTTCAAATTTAATGATTTGAGATCCTGATGGAAAAACGGACCTTGAGACAGTAGGTCCGGCCTTAACGGAAGTGGCCAAGGCTGGCAACTGGACATCTGAACCAGATCCGCATACCAAAACCTGTGTGGCCATGCTGGAGTCACCAGCAACACAAACGATTGTTCCATGATGATTTTGGAGATCACTCTTGGAAGGAGAACTAGAGGCGGGAAAATGTAAGCAGGATGATATTACCAAGGAAGTGTCAGCGCATCAACTGCTTCCGCCTGAACATTCCTGGACCTGGACAGGTATCTGGGAAGTTTCTTGTTTAGATGAGAGGCCATGAGATCTATCTCTGGAAGACCCCACATCTGAACAATCTGAGAAAACACATCTGGATGGAGAGACCACTCCCCTGGATGTAAAGTCTGACGGCTGAGATAATCCGCCTCCCAATTGTCTACACCTGGGATATGCACCGCAGAGATTAGACAGGAGCTGGATTCCGCCCAAGCAAGTATCCAAGATACTTCTTTCATAGCTTGGGGACTGTGAGTCCCACCCTGAATGACATATGCCACTGTTGTGATATTGTCTGTCTGAAAACAAATGAACGGTTCTCTCTTTAACAGAGGCCAAAACTGAAGAGCTCTGAGAATTGCACGGAGTTCTAAAATATTTATTGGTAATCTCGCCTCTTGAGATTTCCAAACCCCTTGTGCTGTCAGAGATCCCCAAACAGCTCCCCAATCTGAAAGACTCGCATCTGTTGTGATCACAGTCCAAGTTGGCTGAACAAAAGAATCCCTTTGAACTGAACAATGGTGATCTATCCACCACATCTGAGAGTGTCGTACATTGGGATTTAAGGATATTAATTGTGATATCTTTGTATAATCCCTGCACTATTGGTTCAGCATACAAAGCTGTAGAGGTCTCATGTGAAAACGAGCAAAGGGGATCCCGTCCCATGCTGCAGTCATGAGATCTAAAACTTCCATGCACATAGTCACTGAAGGGGATGACTGAGACTGAATGTGCCGGCAGGCTGCAACCAATTTTAAACATCTCTTGTCTGTTAGAGACAGAGTCATGGACACTGAATCTATATGGAAGCCTAAAAAGGTGACCCTTGTCTGAGGAATCAAGAAACTTTTTGGTAAATTGATCCTCCAACCATGTTTCCGAAGAAACAACACTAGTTGATTCATGTGAGATTCTGCAGAACATAAAGACTGAGCTAGTACCAAGATATCGTCCAAATAAGGAAACACCGCAATACCCTGTTCTCTAATTACAGAGAGTAGGGCACCTAGAACCTTTGAAATGATTCTTGGAGCTGTTGCTAGGCCAAATGGAAGAGCAACAAATTGGTAATGCTTGTCTAGAAAAGAGAATCTCAGAAACTGATAATGTTCTGGATGAATCAGAATATGAAGGTATGCATCCTGCAAGTCTATTGTGGACATATAATGTCCTCACTGAACAAAAGGCAGAATAGTCCTTATAGTCACCATCTTGAAAGTTGATACTCTTACATAACGATTCAAAATTTTCAGATTCAGAACTGGTATGAATAAATTTTCCTTCTTTGGGACAATGAATAGATGTGAATAAAACCCCAAACCTTGTTCCTGAAAAAGAACTGGCATGATGACCCCTGAAGACTCCAGATCTGAAACACACTTCAGGAAAGCCTGAGCTTTTACTGGATTTGCTGGGATACATGAGAGAAAAAAAATATTCTCACAAGAGGTCTTACTCTGAATCCTATTCGATACCCTTGAGAGACAATGCTCTGAATCTATTGATTTTGGACAGAATTTATCCAAATATCCTTGAAAAACCTTAATCTGCCCCCTACCAGCTGAGCTGGAATGAGGACTGCACCTTCATGCGGACTTAGGGGCTGACTTTGGTTTCTTAAATGGCTTGGATTTATTCCAATTTGAGGAAGGCTTCCAATTGGAAACAGATTCCTTGGGGGAAGGATTACGTTTTTGTTCCTTATTTTGACGAAAGGAACGAAAACGGTTAGAAGCCTTAGGTTTGCCCTTAGGTTTTTTTATCCTGAGGCAGAAAAACTCCCTTTCCCCCAGTGACAGTTGAAATAATAGAATCAAACTGAGAACCAAATAAATTATTACCTTGGAAAGAAAGAGATAGTAATCTAGATTTAGATGTCATATCAGCATTCCAAGATTTAAGCCACAAAGCTCTTCTAGCTAATATAGCTAAAGACATGGATCTAACATCAATTTTGATAATATCAAAAATGGCATCACAAATAAAATGATTAGCATATTGCAGTAAGCGAATAATGCTAGATATGTCAGAATCCAATTCTTGTTACGCTAAATTCTCCAACCAGTAAGTTGATGCAGCCGCAACATCAGCCAAAGAAATTGCAGGTCTGAGAAGATGACCTGAATATAAATAGGCCTTCCTTAGATAAGATTCAAGCTTCCTATCTAAAGGATCCTTAAAGGAAGTACTATCTTCCATAGGAATAGTGGTACGTTTAGCAAGAGTAGAAATAGCCCCATCAACTTTGGGGATTTTTTTCCAAAACTCTATAGAATTTGCTGGTAAAGAATACAATTTTTTAAACCTTGAAGAAGGAATAAAAGAAGTACCTGGGTTATTCCATTCCTTAGAAATCATATCAGGAATAGGAAAAAACCCTGGAGAAACCACAGGAGGTTTAAAAACAGCATTTAAACGTTTATTAGACTGAACGTCAAGAGGACTGGTTACCTCAATATCCAAAGTAATTAACACTTCTTTTAATAAAGAACGCATATACTCTATTTTAAATAAATAAGTAGATTTGTCAGTGTCAATGTCTGAGGAAGGATCTTCTGTATCAGATAGATCCTCATCAGAAGAGAATACATTATTAGTTTAAAAAGTATGCCACAAGAGAAGCGCTACACTCCCTGTTGGGGTGAGTGTTGCTTAAGGTGGTGTCCACGCTATATATCAACGTGTATAAATACAATCGTATATATATATAAAAAAGTATATATATAAATAAAGATAAAAAATAAGGATATATCAGTAAAATTATTTAATTCTGACTAAAAAACTGTTAAAACATGTTGTATACAACAAAAAAACAATAGTGATTGATATACAATTCGCAATTTTCAATACAATGTCAATAAAATGTCAATAAAATTATATAAAAGTTGTTTTTTTATGACAATTCAACGTTGGTAAAATATGGTATAAGTTAGCTAACATACAATTTAGAGTAAGCGAAGAAATTAATCTGCTGCCTAAAGTGCTAATCCTAGTAGGTGAATAAATGTTAATTTGTGCATATAATGTCCCAGAAAGAAGATTCCAAAAAAATATATCCAATATGTGATCCTAAGAAATGTGATGTCCAAATAGAATGTGAAAGTCCTTGTCCTGCTCAATATTCGCAATGTGTGGAGGTGAAAAAAGTGATTAAGAAATGATTGAAATAATACAAAAGTCAAAAATATATAGAAAAACAGGTGTACACCTGAAAATGTAAAAATATAAAAATATAAAAATGTAAAAATATAAAAATATAAAAAATGTCTTGTGAACAATTGTGATTCAAAAAAGTGATTCAAAAAAGTGACTGAGTAGCTTGATAAAAATAGTAATTCTCCTAAACGTTATTTGTTTCAAATAAAATTAATTCCCAAAACAAATATTATGATGAGTGGATAATTCCTGAGTGACCTAAGAAAAAAAGAAAAAATACATAGTGCAATAATGCCTCTAAACAGTGCTGATGATAAGTATTTAGCTTACCTAGTGCTCCTGAGCCGTTTATACCAGTTTGTCTACGCGTTTCGGTCTTGTAAAAGACCTTTCTCAAGACTGGTATCGGCTCCTTCCATTGCTGCCCTTTTTATTATCCTAATTGGCCAATAGTATCTATCGAAAAAAGCGCCGAAAATGTTCGCGCCAAAAAATATTTGTCCCGTGTGTGTGGCCTTTGGTTTTTGACCTGGAACTATAATATTGAGTGATGGTTCCTTGCAAGGTGTATTATCCTTGCGAGGTGTATTCACATACCGCTTAGGTCCATATTTCCTGTAGTCGGCTAACCGGAAGTTGTCTAACCGGAAGTTGTCCCGGCTGTCTTACACACTTCCGGTATTGCGCTTTGTGTCTGGGCGGAATTAAAATCGCGGTAAATAGAACGAGGGTGTTTAGACTATATTAGAATTATGTAATGTAGAAAGTAGAACATGTGGTATTGCGGACTCAGGAGCTACTGGTTTACATCTAAACTTTAGGTTATCAGGTATTTCAAATACCATTTCCAAATATTCGCCAAACATAATATTATTATGTTAGAATTTTAAAATCTGTAAATATATAAATGTCTAAAAAAATAATAAATATATGAATATCTGAAAAAACATGTATAGAAATATATATAAAAAATATATAAAAAAATTCCTGGAAAGATAAGGTGATGGCACAAAAGTAGTTGATCTCCATTGTAATAATAAAATTATTTAAATTACATTAAAATATATTAAAATATATTAAGAACATATAAAAATGCAATTTAAGAGGGAGTTTAGGATTGTTATGGACGACCCATTTTAAAAGACCTAAAATATGATTACCTTGAAATTGTTGTTAAGCAATTTTCCTGTTTTGTACCCAACATTATAATACAGATTGGGAATGATCAGTTACATAAAAATTCGAAATAAGTAAGTGTATTGGTAACTTGATTAGGTCAGGGAAAGTTATGTGTGTCTTTTATCCACCATTAAACCCGTTGATAAGTTAATAATCCACTATTTAGCCCATTTATAAGTTAATGATAAGTGATGATTTAGGGATTCATAAGGGTGGCATTGATATCTTCATGTCTTAGTCGGGACTATGATGGTGATGGTTCCTTCAGATGTCATCATAGTAGATGGAATATTTCCATACTGCTGTTGAATCCTTTTGGAAAGGTGCAGTCTAAAAGGAAAATCCATTTAGATTCTACTCTGAGGAGTTGTTTTTCGAAATCCCCACCCCTCCAATTCTTAATAGGTTTATCAATGCCCATAAATTTGAAGGTTTTGTTATTGCCGTTATGAACCTCTTTGAAATGTTTATAGATCGGGAGGTCTTCTTTTCCCCATTTTATCTTGAGTAGGTGCTCCCGAATCCTGTCTCTCAGTTTCCTGGATGTCTGCCCTATGTACTGCATTCCACATCCACATTCTATCATATATATGATTCCTGTGTCGTGGCACCTTATCATCTCTTTCATCTCAAAGGATTCTTTTGTTACCTTAGATTTAAAGGTGTGCCCCTTTTTCCCATGTTTGCAGGTGTTACAGAAGCATTAGTTATTTTGTTGTGAAGAGCTTATTTCCCAGCAGCAATGCCTGAACCAGCAAGTCAGCGCCTAAGAAGGGCTCGAAGAAAACCGTAACAAGTATCATTTCATAAAGAGTTAACTCTTTTTTTTCAGCTTTTAGAAACTATTGTCTAATTACACGTTTGCTGGCCTCAGCTCTAAGTTTAGTGATAACAAATCCCATTGTCTAATCACCTCTGGAGCCAGACTGCTAATTGATAAGATGAGCTTGTAAACTTGTTATCTTAAGTACTGTAATCCTATTGTGGCCTGTCAAAGGACAGTGCTCTCTATCTAAATGTGTGATGGGGGATTTTGTGCTTCCCCCCCTCTCCCCCTGGGAGTGCCCTGTGTGCATGTAACCTTAATAAAAAGCAGGCTGGGCATCCCAGTCCTGAGTTCTTGTTTGACCCTCAATCGCAGCGTTGACTCGTTTATGTGGGCAGAAGGGTATCCTAGCTGTACTGCAGCTAAGGGAGATTATTCTATATTTGCGAGACTCATATAGAATACTATGGAAAGCAGCTTCTCCCCTCTTTAGCAATAGGGATCCAGGCTACTAAGCGGTCCATCTCTCAGCGAGACTAAGGGTAACCGTAACAGCAGGCTTTACATGACTTGCATGGGAAAAAACCTTTTAGCTTTTGGCCGTGTACCCTCATTACCTTGTTTCTGGTGGTGTTGGTGGGGATGCTTGGTGCGATCATTGTTTTAATATTCTTTGTTTTCCGATATATAAAATTGGGGGACTCAGTCACATCTTTCCCGATGATGTTGTCCTCTTTGAGGAAGTGCCAGTGTTTCTTAATGATTCTTTCTATTAGGAATCTATTTTCACTATACTCATATTTCAACATTGATTCTCTATTCATCATTTCAACCTCCTTCATAGTGTTGTTTATACTCGATTCTTCGTATCCTCTGTCCAAAAATCTTTTCTTCAGAATTTCTGATTGCTCTTTCCATTTATTTAGCTCAGAACAGTTTCTTCTGATTCTCATAAACTGTCCTTTGGGGATGTTGGACTTCCATCTATGGTGGTGGCAGCTTGTTTGATGAATGTAATTGCTGCAATCTACATCTTTAAAGTATGTCGCTGTAGATAACTTTCCTTTTAGGACACTTATGTCCAAGTCTAAAAAGTGAATGTTGTGTTTGCTTATCTCATAAGTGAAGTGCAGATTCTTGCAATTCTGATTCATCACGTTTATAGTGTGTTTGAGATCTTCCTTGGGGCCTTTCCACACTAAGATGATGTCATCTATGTATCTCTTGTAAAGGACCAGGTCTGCGCCCGCTGGGCAGGAGTCCCAGAATATCTTCTCCCATAGGCCCATGTATAAATTGGCGTAGCTGGGCGCAAACCTGGTCCCCATAGCTGTTCCACATGTTTGATTGTAGAATTTTCCTCTGTCGTTAAAATAATTGTGAGTAAGGATGTACATGATTCCTTCTATTATAAACTCCCTTTGGTCTGGGCTCAAATCTTTGTCTTTGTCCAAGAAGTATTCTACTGCTTCTACACCTAGGTTGTGTGGAATGCTTGTGTAAAGAGCAGTGACGTCACAGGTTGCTAGGATATAATCTTCTTCCCATTTCAGTTCGTTCAATATGTTCAGCATTTCAGTTGAGTCCTTTAGATATGATGGGAGTTTCTGTACATATTTTTGGAGTCTCCTATCTATGTATTCAGATAGGTTACAAGTAATGGATTCAATGCCTGAAATAATCGGCCTTCCGGGTGGGTTCGTTAGTCTTTTGTGAATTTTCGGGAGATAATAGAATACAGGTATTCTGGGGTTCTTGATAGATATGTACCTGTATTCCCGATTGTTAAGCACACCCTTCCTTTTGGCTGATAGAAGCATGCAATCCAATTGTTTCTTGAATTTATCCGTGGGGTCTGATTCGAGGACTTTATAAGTTTTTGAGTCTCCCAAAATTCTGTCCGACTCCTTATTGTAGTCTTCTTTGTTTAAAATCACAATGCCCCCACCCTTATCTGCGGGTTTCACTATGATGTCCCTATTGTTTTCCAAACTTTTAATGGTATCCATTTGTGTTTTGGTCAAATTATGACTGAATTTCTTGAGTTGAGTTTTGTTTAGTTTCTTTAAATCATCACAAACTATATTTTCAAAGGTTTCAATATGTGGACCTTTGTGTGTAACGGGAAAAAAAGTGGATTTGGGTTTAAGGTCAGTGTAGTTTGATTTCTCATGTGTCTGGTCTGTTGTTGAGAGTGTGTTGACTTCTGGGGTCCGAATGTTATTTTGTTTCTCTAATGCAGATTTGCAAAAAAATCTTTTAAGAGTTAGTTTCCTAACCAACTGCTTAATGTGGGTGTAGGTTTGGAATTTGTCCAAACCCCTAGATGGGGCGTATGATAGCCCTAACGAGAGAACTTCAATGTCTTTTGAATCTAAGTTTGTTTTGCTTAGATTGTATATACCTGTTGTTTTAGGATTACTTGTGGAGGGAACTACAGTGTGTGTATTATCTTGTGTTTCTTCACGATTAAGTGTATTCTTCATACTTGTCTTTTTTGTCTTTGATCCTGCTCTTCTACCTCTGAATTTATTCTTTTTTATATAGGGGAGTCTTCCATGTCCTGTGTTCTTTGTTTTCTTTTTGACTGTTTGTTTCTGTCTACTAGTGACATGTTGCCCTCCCCTAAAAAAGGATGTTCCATACTTTGGCTGTTAGAGGCCCCTGATGGTATGTTTTTTTGTATCACTCTTTCAGGGGTGTGGTTATTTATTCCTTCCTCATGTCTTAGGTATTCAAACCTATTTGTCGTAGATATGGGGGTGTCTGACCAATCCTGTTGTATGTTTGGATTGTGTGTATTTCTAGGGGTGTACCCTCCATTATTTTCATTAAAATGTACTTTAGGCCTTGTGTATCTATGGTCTTGTTGGTACCCGTAATTCATATGTCGGTAATTCGTATTCCTATATGAGTCTCTGTCCTCATAAGATGGAAATCTTCCCCATTGTCTGTTATTATAGTATCTAGGAGACCTCCCTTGGAAATATCTATCGTCAGCTGTATGTTGGGATGGTGTTTCCCAATAGCCGTATCTCATTTGGTTTTCATGTCTATGATGTTGATTATGATAGTAATGTGGGTATTGTCTCTGATATGGGGGCCTGTGTGGTTGTAATTGGGTTTGGTCCCAGTTGCCCCTATTTTGTTGTCTAAAGGGGCCTCTATTAGCTGCCCTAAAATGAGGTAGATTTCTGGGGTGTTGGTCCCTTGCCCATGGGTATTGTCTATCATGAGTGTACTCGACCTCTCTATGATAACCCTGTTGTTTGTGTAAGTTTTGTTGATTCTGTTGATACGTTCCTTTATGTTTATTATTGTGATTATAATTTGATGTTGTTAGTACGATATCATCTTCTGTATCTATGTTATTGTTCCCTATTGGTTGTTCATTCGTCTTATTTGATTCGGCTTTATTTGCCGTGTTTAAGTCTCTGTGTATTTTCTTTGTTTTTTTTTAAATGATATCATCTTTTATTTTCTTAATTTTTGAACATAATTGTTCCTGTTTTGTTTTGAATACATTCAAATCTTTAATGTGTTCCATTTTGTTCTCTTCTTCTTTAATTTTGCTATCTAGGTCTGTAAGTAAATAACCCCTGTAGTCTATAATAATCTGCATTAGTGTGTGAGAAATCTCTTTAATTGCATTCTCCCATCTTGTAGAATATTCCTGGTTTTCTATGTTGAATGAACAGTGTTTTTGTACCATTAAACCTTTCGGTATGATATTAAGCTCTAAACATTTTTTTTAAAAAAGAAATTTCTGCAGTATATTTGGTCTCTGTTATCAGTAATTTTTCTAATGACTTAAAAGTGGCATCTATATCTACCACTTCTCCATTCGGTTGATTGGTGTCATTATTAAGGGCTTGGAAAATATCAAAATTGATATCTGTCCTTAGACTACTGATGGTATTATTATTGTTGGTAGTAGAGGGTGTTACCTCCATTGTGAAGCTTAAAAATAAAACGTTGATTTTAATCTAATGGACTATGTCCTTCGGCAGCTTAATGATATTGGTTGGGAAGGGTAAAAGAGCAGTTCAAATGAAATATATCAGAATGCGCCAAAGGATATTACCACACAAGCTTTTCTTAATCTAGGCGAGATCTCCCAACCAGATCTCTAAGAAATAGTTAAAAAAGTATGCCACAAGAGAAGCGCTACACTCCCTGTTGGGGTGAGTGTTGCTTAAGGTGGTGTCCACGCTATATATCAACGTGTATAAATACAATCGTATATATATATAAAAAAGTATATATATAAATAAAGATAAAAAATAAGGATATATCAGTAAAATTATTTAATTCTGACTAAAAAACTGTTAAAACATGTTGTATACAACAAAAAAACAATAGTGATTGATATACAATTCGCAATTTTTAATACAATGTCAATAAAATGTCAATAAAATTATATAAAAGTTGGTTTTTTATGACAATTCAACGTTGGTAAAATATGGTATAAGTTAGCTAACATACAATTTAGAGTAAGCGAAGAAATTAATCTGTTGCCTAAAGTGCTAATCCTAGTAGGTGAATAAATGTTAATTTGTGCATATAATGTCCCAGAAAGAAGATTCCAAAAAAATATATCCAATATGTGATCCTAAGAAATGTGATGTCCAAATAGAATGTGAAAGTCCTTGTCCTGCTCAATATTCGCAATGTGTGGAGGTGAAAAAAGTGATTAAGAAATGATTGAAATAATACAAAAGTCAAAAATATATAGAAAAACAGGTGTACACCTGAAAATGTAAAAATATAAAAATATAAAAATGTAAAAATATAAAAATATAAAAAATGTCTTGTGAACAATTGTGATTCAAAAAGTGATTCAAAAAAGTGACTGAGTAGCTTGATAAAAATAGTAATTCTCCTAAACGTTATTTGTTTCAAATAAAATTAATTCCCAAAACAAATATTATGATGAGTGGATAATTCCTGAGTGACCTAAGAAAAAAAGAAAAAATACATAGTGCAATAATGCCTCTAAACAGTGCTGATGATAAGTATTTAGCTTACCTAGTGCTCCTGAGTCGTTTATACCAGTTTGTCTACGCGTTTCGGTCTTGTAAAAGACCTTTCTCAAGACTGGTATCGGCTCCTTCCATTGCTGCCCTTTTTATTATCCTAATTGGCCAATAGTATCTATCGAAAATAGTGCCGAAAATTTTTGCGCCAAAAAATATTTGTCCCGTGTGTGTGGCCTTTGGTTTTTGACCTGGAACTATAATATTGAGTGATGGTTCCTTGCAAGGTGTATTATCCTTGCGAGGTGTATTCACATACCGCTTAGGTCCATATTTCCTGTAGTCGGCTAACCGGAAGTTGTCTAACCGGAAGTTGTCCCGGCTGTCTTACACACTTCCGGTATTGCGCTTTGTGTCTGGGCGGAATTAAAATCGCGGTAAATAGAACGAGGGTGTTTAGACTATATTAGAATTATGTAATGTAGAAAGTAGAACATGTGGTATTGCGGACTCAGGAGCTACTGGTTTACATCTAAACTTTAGGTTATCAGGTATTTCAAATATTCGCCAAACATAATATTATTATGTTAGAATTTTAAAATCTGTAAATATATAAATGTCTAAAAAAATAATAAATATATGAATATCTGAAAAAACATGTATAGAAATATATATAAAAAATATATAAAAAAATTCCTGGAAAGATAAGGTGATGGCACAAAAGTAGTTGATCTCCATTGTAATAATAAAATTATTTAAATTACATTAAAATATATTAAAATATATTAAGAACATATAAAAATGCAATTTAAGAGGGAGTTTAGGATTGTTATGGACGACCCATTTTAAAAGACCTAAAATATGATTACCTTGAAATTGTTGTTAAGCAATTTTCCTGTTTTGTACCCAACATTATAATACAGATTGGGAATGATCAGTTACATAAAAATTCGAAATAAGTAAGTGTATTGGTAACTTGATTAGGTCAGGGAAAGTTATGTGTGTCTTTTATCCACCATTAAACCCGTTGATAAGTTAATAATCCACTATTTAGCCCATTTATAAGTTAATAATAAGTGATGATTTAGGGATTCATAAGGGTGGCATTGATATCTTCATGTCTTAGTCGGGACTATGATGGTGATGGTTCCTTCAGATGTCATCATAGTAGATGGAATATTTCCATACTGCTGTTGAATCCTTTTGGAAAGGTGCAGTCTAAAAGGAAAATCCATTTAGATTCTACTCTGAGGAGTTGTTTTTCGAAATCCCCACCCCTCCAATTCTTAATAGGTTTATCAATGCCCATAAATTTGAAGGTTTTGTTATTGCCGTTATGAACCTCTTTGAAATGTTTATAGATCGGGAGGTCTTCTTTTCCCCATTTTATCTTGAGTAGGTGCTCCCGAATCCTGTCTCTCAGTTTCCTGGATGTCTGCCCTATGTACTGCATTCCACATCCACATTCTATCAAATATATGATTCCTGTGTCGTGGCACCTTATCATCTCTTTCATCTCAAAGGATTCTTTTGTTACCTTAGATTTAAAGGTGTGCCCCTTTTTCCCATGTTTGCAGGCTTTACATGACTGGCATGGGAAAAAACCTTTTAGCTTTTGGCCGTGTACACTCATTACCGTGTTTCTGGTGGTGTTGGTGGGGATGCTTGGTGCGATCATTGTTTTAATATTCTTTGTTTTCCGATATATAAAATTGGGGGACTCAGTCAGATCTTTCCCGATGATGTTGTCCTCTTTGAGGAAGTGCCAGTGTTTCTTAATGATTCTTTCTATTAGGAATCTATTTTCACTATACTCAGTGATAAATGGCACACAGATTTCTTTCTTCTCATCGTCTTTATTCTTATCCTTATATTTCAACATTGATTCTCTATTCATCATTTCAACCTCCTTCATAGTGTTGTTTATACTCGATTCTTCGTATCCTCTGTCCAAAAATCTTTTCTTCAGAATTTCTGATTGCTCTTTCCATTTATTTAGCTCAGAACAGTTTCTTCTGATTCTCATAAACTGTCCTTTGGGGATGTTGGACTTCCATCTATGGTGGTGGCAGCTTGTTTGATGAATGTAATTGCTGCAATCTACATCTTTAAAGTATGTCGCTGTAGATAACTTTCCTTTTTGGACACTTATGTCCAAGTCTAAAAAGTGAATGTTGTGTTTGCTTATCTCATAAGTGAAGTGCAGATTCTTGCAATTCTGATTCATCACGTTTATAGTGTGTTTGAGATCTTCCTTGGGGCCTTTCCACACTAAGATGATGTCATCTATGTATCTCTTGTAAAGGACCAGGTCTGCGCCTGCTGGGCAGGAGTCCCAGAATATCTTCTCCCATAGGCCCATGTATAAATTGGCGTAGCTGGGCGCAAACCTGGTCCCCATAGCTGTTCCACATGTTTGATTGTAGAATTTTCCTCTGTCGTTAAAATAATTGTGAGTAAGGATGTACATGATTCCTTCTATTATAAACTCCCTTTGGTCTGGGCTCAAATCTTTGTCTTTGTCCAAGAAGTATTCTACTGCTTCTACACCTAGGTTGTGTGGAATGCTTGTGTAAAGAGCAGTGACGTCACAGGTTGCTAGGATATAATCTTCTTCCCATTTCAGTTCGTTCAATATGTTCAGCATTTCAGTTGAGTCCTTTAGATATGATGGGAGTTTCTGTACATATTTTTCGAGTCTCCTATCTATGTATTCAGATAGGTTACAAGTAATGGATTCAATGCCTGAAATAATCGGCCTTACGGGTGGGTTCGTTAGTCTTTTGTGAATTTTTGGGAGATAATAGAATACAGGTATTCTGGGGTTCTTGATAGATATGTACCTGTATTCCCGATTGTTAAGCACACCCTTCCTTTTGGCTGATAGAAGCATGCAATCCAATTGTTTCTTGAATTTATCCGTGGGGTCTGATTCGAGGACTTTATAAGTTTCTGAGTCAATGCCACCCTTATGAATCCCTAAATCATCATTTATTATTAACTTATAAATGGGCTAAATAGTGGATTATTAACTTATCAACGGGTTTAATGGTGGATAAAAGACACACATAACTTTCCCTGACCTAATCAAGTTACCAATACACTTACTTATTTCGAATTTTTATGTAACTGATCATTCCCAATCTGTATTATAATGTTGGGTACAAAACAGGAAAATTGCTTAACAACAATTTCAAGGTAATCATATTTTAGGTCTTTTAAAATGGGTCGTCCATAACAATCCTAAACTCCCTCTTAAATTGCATTTTTATATGTTCTTAATATATTTTAATATATTTTAATGTAATTTAAATAATTTTATTATTACAATGGAGATCAACTACTTTTGTGCCATCACCTTATCTTTCCAGGAATTTTTTTATATATTTTTTATATATATTTCTATACATGTTTTTTCAGATATTCATATATTTATTATTTTTTTAGACATTTATATATTTACAGATTTTAAAATTCTAACATAATAATATTATGTTTGGCGAATATTTGGAAATGGTATTTGAAATACCTGATAACCTAAAGTTTAGATGTAAACCAGTAGAGTCCGCAATACCACATGTTCTACTTTCTACATTACATAATTCTAATATAGTCTAAACACCCTCGTTCTATTTACCGCAATTTTAATTCTGCCCAGACACAAAGCGCAATACCGGAAGTGTGTAAGACAGCCGGGACAACTTCCGGTTAGACAACTTCCGGTTAGCCGACACCTTGCAAGGAACCATCACTCAATATTATAGTTCCAGGTCAAAAACCAAAGGCCACACACACGGGACAAATATTTTTTGGCGCGAAAATTTTCGGCGCTATTTTCGATAGATACTATTGGCCAATTAGGATAATAAAAAGGGCAGCAATGGAAGGAGCCGATACCAGTCTTGAGAAAGGTCTTTTACAAGACCGAAACGCGTAGACAAACTGGTATAAACGGCTCAGGAGCACTAGGTAAGCTAAATACTTATCATCAGCACTGTTTAGAGGCATTATTGCACTATGTATTTTTTCTTTTTTTCTTAGGTCACTCAGGAATTATCCACTCATCATAATATTTGTTTTGGGAATTAATTTTATTTGAAACAAATAATGTTTAGGAGAATTACTATTTTTATCAAGCTACTCAGTCACTTTTTTGAATCACTTTTTTGAATCACAATTGTTCACAAGACATTTTTTATATTTTTATATTTTTACATTTTTATATTTTTACATTTTCAGGTGTACACCTGTTTTTCTATATATTTTTGACTTTTGTATTATTTCAATCATTTCTTAATCACTTTTTTCACCTCCACACATTGCGAATATTGAGCAGGACAAGGACTTTCACATTCTATTTGGACATCACATTTCTTAGGATCACATATTGGATATATTTTTTTGGAATCTTCTTTCTGGGACATTATATGCACAAATTAACATTTATTCACCTACTAGGATTAGCACTTTAGGCAACAGATTAATTTCTTCGCTTACTCTAAATTGTATGTTAGCTAACTTATACCATATTTTACCAACGTTGAATTGTCATAAAAAAACAACTTTTATATAATTTTATTGACATTTTATTGACATTGTATTGAAAATTGCGAATTGTATATCAATCACTATTGTTTTTTTTGTTGTATACAACATGTTTTAACAGTTTTTTAGTCAGAATTAAATAATTTTACTGATATATCCTTATTTTTTATCTTTATTTATATATATACTTTTTTATATATATATATATATATACGATTGTATTTATACACGTTGATATATAGCGTGGACACCACCTTAAGCAACACTCACCCCAACAGGGAGTGTAGCGCTTCTCTTGTGGCATACTTTTTTAACTATTTCTTAGAGATCTGGTTGGGAGATCTCGCCTAGATTAAGAAAAGCTTGTGTGGTAATATCCTTTGGCGCATTCTGATATATTTCATTTGAGAATACATTATTATGTTGTTGGTCATTTAAAATTTCATCAACTAAATGAGAAGTTTTAAAAGACCTTTTACGTTTATTAGAAGTTGGAAATGCAGACAAAGCCTTCTGGATAGAATCAGAAGCAAATTCTTTAAAATTCATATGTATATCATGTACATTAGAAGTTGAAGGAACTGCAACTGGCAATGTACTATTACTGATAGACACACTATCTGCATGTAAAAGTTTATCATGACAACTATTACAAATGACATTCGGCGAAATAATTTCCACAATCTTACAACAAATGCACTTAGCTTTGGTAGAACCGATGTCAGGCAGCAATGTTCCAGCAGAAACTTCTGAGGCAGGATCAGATTGAGACTTCTTGCAAAATGTAAAAGAAAAAAACAACATATAAAGCAAAATTATCTATTTCCTTATATGACAGTTTCAGGAATGGGAAAAAATGCAAATAGCATAGCCCTCTGATAGAGAAAAAGGCAAGAGGCAAACATCAATGGGGTATTGAAATAATGAAAAAGTTTGGCGCCAAGTATGATGCACAACGTAACTGAAAACTTTTTTGGCGCCAATAATAACCGGAAATGACACACTCGCGTCATTAATGACGCAACCGTGTGTAAGGCTTCGGCGTCAACTATAACGCCGGAAATGAGGAAGTTGCGTCATAGACATATTTTTCCCGCCAAAAAAATTCTCGAGCCAAGAATGACGCAATAAAGTTTAGCATTTGGTGCACCCGTGGACCTAATACCGCCCGCAATTTGCAAGAAGTAGTCAATTGAAAAAAGACTAGAACCCAGGTAAGAAATTTTTTTCTTAAAAAATGTTTATATTCCCCAAATATGAAACTGACAGTCTGCAGAAGGAAATACATGAACCTGACTCATGGCAAATATAAGTGCAATACATATATTTAGAACTATATATAAATGCATAAAGTGCCAAACCATAACATACTTACCAAAAGACACCCATCCACATATAGCAGATAGACAAACCAGTACTGAAACAGTTATCAGTAGAGGTAATGGTAAATTGAGAGTATATCGTCGATCTGAAAAGGGAGGTAGGGGATGAATCTCTACGACCGATAACAGAGAACCTATGACATAGACCCCCGTTAGGGAAATCATCGTATTCAATAAGTGATACTCCCTTCACGTCTCTCTGACATTCACTGTACTCTGAGAGGAATCGGGCTTCAACAATGCTGAGAAGCGCATATCAACGTAGAAATCTTAGCACAAACTTACTTCACCACCTCCATAGGAGGCAAAGTTTGTAAAACTGAATTGTGGGTGTGGTGAGGGGTGTATTTATAGGCATTTTGAGGTTTGGGAAACTTTGCCCCTCCTGGTAGGATTGTATATCCCATACGTCACTAGCTCATGGACTCTTGCCAATTACATGAAAGAAATATGGTTTATACAGCAATTAAAGGATTAAAGTGAATTGCATCCACTTTCCATGAGTGTTTACCACTCCTGCCAGACCAGCCTCACTGTTTTTTTTTTATCCCCATACTCTTCATGGCAACGGGGAACACAATCTCATAGGAAGCCTATTGACATACAATTTGCTTTCCCGCAGGAATATGGTTTATACAGCAATTCAAGGTTTAAACTGACTTGTATCCACTTTCCATGACTGATCAACACTCTTGCAACACCATCTTCATTCTTTTTTCTCTCCCCATACTCTTCCTGGCCACAGGAAACACATGCTCATAGGAAGCCTATTGCCATACAATTTAGTTTCCCCCAGAAATATGCTTTATGGAGCAATTTAAGGGTTAAAATGACTTTTATATTTTTTACTTGAATGCCCAATACTCCTGCCAGATCATCTTCACTGTTTTTTCTCTCCCCATACTCTTCCTGGCCACCTCCATAGAGTCCCATGTCCCCTAGTGTCCAGTGGTACAGTGATGGTGGGTTGCTGGAAAGCCCTTGGTCCCCAGCTGCTGCAGTCCAAAAAGCGTCTTGATCCATGGCTGCGGGCCGGAGTTATGGGTGATCGAACGTACACCAGGAAGGCTACTGGCAAATGGGTGTTGAAGGGGGGTCAGGAACCCCCGGTTCCCAAGGGAGCTTACTCCTGGCAATACCCCACCTCTGGTCCTCCACAAGGGGTATCAATCCCCAAAAGAGCGGAGCTCTTTGAAGAGGGTCCACTGGAGTGACCTGGGTTAAAGGACACGGGAATGCGGGATGATGCGGACAACCGGCAGTTCCAGGGACCCGGCCAGCTAAAGGGGGATTAGGTGTACAGGACTCGGGAACCCCCAGTTCCCCAGGGAACTCGCTTCCGGCAATTGCCCCACGTCTTGCCCTACCCAAGGGCTACCACTCCACAAGAGAGCGGAGCTCTAGGACAAGGAGCCGCTGGAGCGCCCGGAGGTAAAGGTCCCGTGGATACGGGACGATGCGGCCGACCGATAGTTCCAGGGGCAGGGCCGGCCGAAGCTTGATGTGATGGTCAGAGACCAGCTCTTTCAAGACAATGTTCAAACATAAAATGACAGCAAACGAAAGGGCTGAGAGATCACAAATGCTCCCAACAGCTCAAATCCAGGGAGAAACAAGAGGGGGGTAGGTGGTAGGGGGTGGAGGTTTAACCCTTGCAGCCTCGTATCCGTGACACACCATAATAACTATATTAACAAAGATGTCGAATTTGAATTTGAATTTGAAATGAACACATCATTGCGAATATAGTTATGAATGGTGTTTAATTTCTAATTTAAATTAGAAATGAACCCTCTATTACTTTTTCGAAGTACGTATAGCCTTAAATTCAAAATGAACACCATAATGACTATATAAATAGAGGTAAAATTTGAATTAAAATTTTAAATCTAACTGAACACATCTTTTTTAATATAGTTATGAATGTTGTTTAATTTTGAATTTAAATTAGAAATGAACCCTCTATTACTTATCCTAAGTAATATAAGCCTTAAAATCGAAATTAACACCATAATAACTATATAAAAAAAATGTAAAATTCGATTTTGATCTTTTTTTTTTTTTTTTTATAAATTTTTTTATTGAGGTTTTGCATAAATGTATACACACATGAATAAATGATACATTCTTCATAGAACACAATACAATGACAAGTAAGTGATATAACAAGTAAGAGTCAAAATACATGGCATAGAATGAGCTTCTGAAACCTCGGTTTTATAAATAATAACTTTCATAGATGACTAATTAGCCGGTCTCTTGTGAACCTTTTGATATAGTGCAAACTGGTAGATTGTGTTAGTCATATCAAAGACCCCTATATTGTCCAATAACACCAGGGGGTTATAAGTTTTTATCAGCGGGTAAACACTGCTTAAAGGGCCATGATACCCAAATGTTGAAACACTTGAAAGTGATGCAGCATAGCTGTAAAACGCTGACTAGAAAATATCACCTAAACTTCTCTATGTAAAAAAGAAAACAGAATTTATGTTTACCTGATAAATTTCTTTCTCCTGCGGTGTGTCCGGTCCACGGCTTGATCCTTACTTGTGGGATATTCTCATTCCCTACAGGAAGTGGCAAAGAGAGCACAACAGCAGAGCTGTCCATATAGCTCCCCCTCTAGCTCCGCCCCCCAGTCATTCGACCGACGGTCAGGAGAAAAAGGAGAACCATAGGGTGCAGTGGTGACTGTAGTGTACAAAAACAAAAATTTTAAACCTGACTAAAAGCCAGGGCGGGCCGTGGACCGGACACACCGTAGGAGAAAGAAATTTATCAGGTAAACATAAATTCTGTTTTCTCCTACATTGGTATGTCCGGTCCACGGCTTCATCCTTACTTGTAGGAACCAATACCAAAGCTTTAGGACACGGATGAAGGGAGGGAGCAAGTCAGGTAACCTAAACGGAAGGCACCACTGCTTGTAATACCTTTCTCCCAAAAATAGCCTCCGATGAAGCATAAGTATCGAATTTGTAAAATTTGGCAAAAGTATGCAGAGAAGACCACGTCGCTGCCTTACAGATCTGTTCAACAGAAGCCTCATTCTTGAAGGCCCATGTGGAAGCCATAGCTCTAGTAGAATGAGCAGTAATTCGTTCAGGAGGCTGCCGTCCAGCAGTCTCATAAGCCAATCGGATGATACTTTTTAACCAGAAGGAAAGAGAGGTAGCAGTAGCTTTCTGACCTCTCCTCTTACCAGAATAGACGACAAACAATGAAGATGTCTGTGTGAAATCCTTTGTTGCGTCTAGAAAGAATTTTAAAGCACGAACCACATCTAGATTGTGTAACAAACGTTCCTTTTTAGAAACTGGATTAGGACACACAGAAGGAACAACTATTTCCTGGTTAATATTCCTATTGGAATCCACCTTTGGAAGAAAAACAGGTTTGGTACGTAAAACGATCTTATCTGTATGGAACACCAGATAGGGTGAATTACACTGCAAAGCAGACAATTCAGAAACTCTTCTAGCAGAAGAAATAGCAACCAAAAACAAAACTTTCCAAGATAGTAACTTAATATCTATGGAATGTAAAGGTTCAAACGGAACCCCTTGAAGAACTGAAAGAACTAAATTTAGACTCCATGGAGGAGTCACAGGTCTGTAGACAGGCTTAATTCTGACCAACGCCTGTACAAACGCCTGAACATCTGGCACGGCTGCCAGACGTTTGTGTAACAAGACAGACAGAGCAGATATCTGTCCCTTTAAGGAACTAGCTGATAGACCTTTCTCCAAACCTTCTTGGAGAAAGGAAAGAATCCTTGGAATTCTAATTTTACTCCATGAGTAACCCTTGGATTCGCACCAATAGAGATGTTTCTGCCATATCTTATGGTAAATTCTCCTGGTTACAGGCTTTCTAGCCTGAACCAGAGTATCTATAACTGATACCGAAAACCCACGATTGGATAGAATCAAGCGTTCAATCTCCAAGCAGTCAGCTGCAGAGAAACTAGGTTTGGATGTTCGAATGGACCTTGCACTAGAAGGTCCTGTCTCAATGGTAGCTTCCATGGTGGAGCCGATAACATATTCACCAGGTCTGCATACCAAGTCCTGCGTGGCCACGCAGGAGCTATTAGAATCACCGAAGCCTTCTCCTGTTTGATCCTGGCTACTAGCCTGGGGAGTAGAGGAAACGGTGGAAAGACATACGCTAGATTGAATGACCAAGGCGCCACTAATGCATCTACCAATGTCGCCTTGGGATCCCTGGACCTGGACCCGTAGCGTGGAACCTTGGAGTTCTGATGAGACGCCATCAGATCCAGATCTGGAATGCCCCATAGTTGAGTTAACTGGGCAAAGACCTCCGGGTGAAGTTCCCACTCCCCCGGATGGAAAGTCTGACGACTCAAATAATCCGCCTCCCAGTTGTCTACTCCTGGGATGTGAATTGCAGATAGATGGCAGGAGTGATCCTCCGCCCATTTGATGATCTTGGATACTTCTCTCATCGGCAGGGAACTCTTTGTTCCTCCCTGATGATTGATGTACGCTACAGTCGTCATGATGTCCGACTGAAATCTTATGAATTTGGCCTCCGCTAGTTGAGGCCAAGCCAGGAGCGCATTGAATATCGCTCTCAGTTCCAAAATGTTTATCGGGAGAAGAGATTCTTCCCAAGACCATAGACCCTGAGCTTTCAGGGAGTCCCAGACCGCGCCCCATCCTAAGAGACTGGCGTCGGTCGTGACAATGATCCACTCTGGTCTGCGGAAACTCATTCCCTGGGACAGGTGATCCTGAGACAACCACCAGAGGAGCGAGTCTCTGGTTTTCTGGTCCATTTGTATCTGGGGAGACAAATCTGCATAATCCCCATTCCACTGCTTGAGCATGCACAGTTGCAATGGTCTTAGATGAATTCTGGCAAAAGGGACTATGTCCATTGCCGCAACCATTAGACCGATTACCTCCATGCACTGAGCCACAGAAGGCTGAGGAATGTCATGAAGAACTCGACAAGCATTTGAAAGTTTTGACTTCCTGACTTCCGTCAGAAAGATTTTCATTTCTACCCAGACTATTATTGTTCCCAGGAAGGGAACCCTTGTGACCGGGGACAGAGAACTTTTTTCTACGTTCACCTTCCACCCGTTAGACCTTAGAAAGGCTAGAACAATATCCGTATGAGCCTTCGCTTTGTGGAAGGACGACGCCTGAATTAAGATGTCGTCTAGGTAAGGTGCTACTGCAATGCCCCTTGGCCTTAGCACTGCTAGAAGAGATCCTAACACCTTTGTAAAAATTCTTGGAGCAGTGGCCAATCCGAAGGGAAGAGCCACAAACTGATAATGCTTGTCCAGGAAGGCGAACCTTAGGAACTGATGGTGAACTTTGTGGATCGGAATATGCAGGCATGCATCCTTTAGGTCCACGGTATTCATGTATTGACCCTCCTGGATCATTGGTAAAATTGTTCGAATTGTTTCCATTTTGAATGATGGAACTCTGAGGAATTTGTTTAGGATCTTTAAGTCCAGAATTGGCCTGAACGTTCCCTCCTTTTTGGGAACTACAAACAGGTTTGAGTAAAAACCCAGTCCTTGTTCTGCTTATGGAACTGGGTGTATCACTCCCATTTTTAAAAGGTCTTCTACGCAATGTAAGAATGCCCGTCTCTTTGTCTGGTCTAAAGACAAGCGAGACATGTGAAACCTTCCCTTTGGAGGAAGGTCCTTGAATTCTAGGAGATACCCCTGAGAGACAATCTCTAAAGCCCGGGGGTCTAGGACATCTCTTGCCCAAGCCTGAGCAAAGAGAGAGAGTCTGCCCCCTACCAGATCCGGTCCCGGATCAGGGGCTATCCTTTCATGCTGATTTGGTAGCAGCAGCAGGCTTCTTGGCCTGTTTCCCCTTGTTCCAGCCTTGCAATGGTTTCCATGCTGGTTTGGGCTGGGAAGTGTTACCCTCTTGTCTGGAGGCTATAGAGCTAGGAGCCGGTCCGTTCCTGAAATTGCAAAAGGAACGAAAATTAGACTTCTTTTTTGCTTTGAAAGGTCTATCCTGTGGAAGGGCATGGCCCTTTCCCCCAGTGATGTCTGAAATAATCTCTTTCAATTCTGGCCCGAATAGGGTCTTACCCTTCAAAGGAATAGTAAGCAATTTTGTTTTGGATGACACATCTGCCGACCAAGATTTTAGCCAAAGCGCCCTGCGCGCCACTATTGCAAAACCTGAATTTTTCGCCGCTAATTTAGCTAATTGAAAAGCGGCATCTAAAATAAAGGAATTAGCCAACTTCAGTGCGTGAATTCTGTCCACAACTTCATCATATGGAGTCTCCTTCTGGAGCGAATTTTCTAGTTCATCGAACCAAAAAGACGCCGCCGTGGTGACAGGAATAATGCACGAAACTGGTTGAAGAAGGAAACCTTGCTGAACAAAAATTTTATTAAGCAATCCTTCTAATTTTTTATCCATAGGATCTTTGAAAGCGCAACTGTCCTCTATTGGAATAGTTGTGCGCTTAGCTAACGTTGAAACTGCCCCCTCTACCTTAGGGACCGTCTGCCATGCGTCCCTTCTGGGGTCAACAATGGGGAACATTTTCTTAAATATAGGAGGGGGAACAAAAGGAACACCTGGCTTCTCCCACTCCTTAGTCACTATATCCGCCATCTTAGGTATCGCAAACGCATCAGTGTGTACTGGGACCTCTAGGAAATTGTCCATTTTACACAATTTTTCTGGGATCACCAAAGGATCACAATCATCAAGTGCAGCTAGGACCTCCTTAAGTAGGGCGCGGAGGTGTTCTAGCTTAAATTTAAATGTTATAGTATCAGGCTCTGCCTGCTGAGAAACTTTTCCTGTCAGAAATTTCTCCCTCAGACAGGCCCTCCCTCACCGCCAATTCAGCTTGATGTGAGGGCACTACAGATAAATTATCCTCTGCGTCTGCTTGCTCATTGTCTGTGTTTAAAACTGAGCAATCACGCTTCATAGGAAAGGCTGGCAGTTTGGATAAAAAATGCTAATTGTTGCATAGTAATCGCAATTGGTGCGCTAGATGTACTGGGCATCGCCTGCGCGGGCATAGCTGGTGTTGACATAGAAGGAGAGGAAAGCAAGCTATCTTCACTACCTTCAGCTAAAGAATCATCTTGGGCTATATTTTTAAGTGTGATTGTACTGTCCTTAAGTTGGTTGGACGCTATGGCACACTGCACACATAAATTTAATGGGGGAACCACCTTGGCCTTTGGACATACAGAACATAGTCTATCTGAAGATTCAGACATGTTTGACAGGCTTAAACAGAACTACAATGCAATAAAAATTATTTTTGACAAAAACGTTACTGTCTCTTTAAATAATAAAAGAGCACACATTATTACTGAAACATCAAAAAACCATGAAATAAACATCCGATTTTAATGAAATTTTCCCCACAGTGCCTTAATGCATTGAAAAGATTGCACACAAATTTTCAGACCAATTAACCCCTTAATGCCCAAACCGGAGCTAATAACAGTTATTAACCGGTTAACACACTACAGTACTAGCCCCAGCTTCCCCTGAAGCCTTTACCTTTCTTAGGGATTATTTTAGTAGGAAATAAGCCTCTCTGGAATCCTTTCTGATGCCCCACATGAAGCTGCATGGACTGCCTAGGCAAAATCAACTGCGCAATTGAGGCCTGAAAATGAGGCCTCCTCCCTCTTCATTCCAGAGTGGAGGGGCCTTTCTGACTAGATTTAGGTGTCCAAATAAGTGCCAGGCCGAAATTAAACCCCAAAAGTGTTTTAAAGTCTGCAAAAACACCTTATTTATAGTGAAAAACATGCTAAAAAACAATCGATTTTAAAGCCCACAATAGTGTCAACCAGCACAGAGCCCTAAATATAAGCCATCATTTTATACAGAGTCTAAGAAAAAATGGCTTACCTATCCCAGAGGGAATTTCTGACAGTCTTCTAGCATTACATGGTCTTGTTAGAAAAATGACTGATCATGCCTGAAGCAGTTAAGCCTGCAAACTGTTCCCCCCAACTGATGTTCTCTGGTTTCAACAGTCCTGCGTGGGAACAGCAATGGATTTTAGTTACTGGTGCTAAAATCATACTCCTCTCAACAGAAATCTTCTTCACTTTCTGCTGCAGAGTAAATAGTACAAACCGGCACTATTTTAAAATAACAAACTCTTGATAGAAGAAATAAAAAACTACAACTAACACCACATACTCTTTATCACCCCCGTGGAGATGCTACTTGTTCAGAGCGGCAAAGAGAATGACTGGGGGGCGGAGCTAGAGGGGGAGCTATATGGACAGCTCTGCTGTTGTGCTCTCTTTGCCACTTCCTGTAGGGAATGAGAATATCCCACAAGTAAAGATGAAGCCGTGGACCGGACACACCAATGTAGGAGAAAGATATTTTACCTCAAAAATTCCTCAGTAGCCACATCCCATTGTAAAGGACTTCTAAGCAGCAAATCAGTATGTCTGTCCCGGGACAGCTAAGGGAGTGAGCTTACAAGCACACTCATCTTATTTCCCTATTTAGTTTAAGAAAGTTTACTTTGAAATCTCATGAGATCATAGTAAAAGAGTTCATGACCTCAGCACTGCTGATGCTGATTGGCTGCTGTTTATTTCTTCATTATTATTTTTTTACCTGCTGCTAAGCAACATCTGAAGTATATTTTTTTACACATAACTTACTCTGCTGAGCTAAGGAAATTGTGAGCTAAAATATCTTCCTTTTTACATAGAGATGCTCAGGTGATATTTTCCTGTCAGCTTTTTACAGTTATACTGCATCAGTTCCAAGTGATTAAACATATGAGTATTATGTCCCTTTAAGCTTATGTAAGATAAGTGGAAAATAAAGTAATATCTAAGTGAATAGTATATAAGAATAGAAAATAGAAGTATAGTTAACTGTCTAACTTTAATTTGGGCTCATGTTAGCATAAATGGGGGGGGGGGCAGGCATGTTAATGTAGTGTTATAAAGTATACTTGGTGCTGTTTCTCATTAATGATATTAGGTGCAGTTATATTAATCAAATCAGTGACCCTATTGGGTCTAATGACTTTTAGTACAAGTGTAAGTATGGTCCTGTATAGTAACAGTGAAATACATACTTGCTTTCTGTTGCATCTGGTTTCTCAATGGGTGAGCACCATTTAAGATAGAGCAATAGTAAATGGGTTATGTATTAATAATATATACAGGCACACATGTGCTGAGAGATATTATGGAATCTGTAGTGATACCATATAGGGTCTCAACAACATGATGGAGTATCACCCTAATTTATTAATAGGACCAAAGTTGAAACTATATAGAGAGAAGATAGTACTGGTATCTACCTTTGTAACTTAACCTACAGTTGAATAAATAAAGAAAAATGGTAACAACTTGTCCGCATTGGTTAAAGGGCCACTAAACCCAAAATCTTTCTTTCATGATTCAGATAGAGAATAGAAATTTAAACAACATTCTAATATACTTCCATAATTTATTTTGCTTCATTTTTTAAATATCCTTATTTGAAGAAGAAGCAATGCACATGGTGAGCCAATCACATGATGCTTCTATGTGCAGCAACCAATCAGCAGCTAGTGAGCATATCTAGATATGCTTTTCATCAAAGAATATCAAGAGAATAAAACAAATGAGATAATATAAGTAAATTAGAAAGATGTTTAACATTGCATTCTCTTTCTAAATCATAAAAGAAAAAAATGTGGGTGGCATGTCCCTTTAAGCATTGACTGAATGAATTGTCGACATATATCACCACTCCTAAGTTATGTTAAGATAATTAGCCACACAGTTGGCCAACTTGTGTTAGGTCTTTGAGGCTTATCATCCTGCTACGATGTAGTATAACGAAATTCAAAATGAACACATCTTTGCTTATATAGTTATGGATGTTGTTTCATTTCAAATTTAAATTAGAAATGAACCCTCTATTACTTATCCTAAGTACTATAAGCCTTAAGGTAGAAATGAACACCATAATAACTATATAAACACATGTAAAATTGGAATTCGAATTCGAAATTTTAATTGTAAATGAACACATCTTAGCTAATAATCACCTAGATTACAAGTTTTTTTCTTTAGAGGGTGCAAAACGAACGCAACAAAAGTTGCTCTATTTCACCCTCCATAGCGCTGCCATTACGAGTTTTGGAAAAACCGCCTTGTACATGCGATCTCTTACTATCTTTATTTGAAAAGCAGGAATGCAAAGCTTAGGAGTTTGCCCATTTTTGGTTCAGCACATTTAGCCATCAATCAGCAAGCGCTATCCAGGGTGCTGAATCTAAAATAGGCCGGCTTCTTAGCGTTGTAGTCCTGATTTTCAAATAAAGATAGCAAGATAACAAAGAAAATTTGATAATAGGATTAAATTGGAAAGTTGCTTAAAATTGCATGCTCTATCTGAATCATGAAAGCAATTCTTTTGTTTTTGTTTTTCAAAATATTTGTATTGATTTTTCATAATAGTAACAGAACAATAGTACAACGCACAATGTTATCAAATTATATGTGGTTACATAATTTAGTTTTTTCTGTAAACTTATGTATTTCAATCAACAATATTTTAACACAGTCCAGAAGATACAGGTGATCAGACATATATGTACCATCATAACAGGAATAGTAGTAGTAGTATAATAGAACATTGGTCAATCTGTCTATCCCGTTTCAAAACTAAAAATGTGTTTTTCACACTGTAAAGTCTATCTGTAACTGTAAATGTTTTAAGATCACCGAAAAGATGTTTTGCTGACATATGAATTAGGGTATTGACATGTAAAGAGAAAAGAGATGTTTCTATAGGATATATTTTCCTTTGCTTACGAAGTAATCTCAATGGTATTAGGAAGGGGGAATAGGGGAATGGGGGAGGGGGCAGAGCCAGCAGAAATTCAAGGGTGTGGGATTAAGGGGTAAAAATGAACAGATATAATTTTAAGGCTGGGTTGGTATAGAGAATATATAACTATGTGAGGAGAATTAAGATCTATGCATCAGGTTTTGACCACATAGTGTACTCAGTTAGTTTTGTCTCCCCACTGGGATTTTGTCACCCTTGGACCAATGAAGTAAAGGGGCATGTGTTGTAACTCCCCTCAGGGGTTGCTGTCACCACTGGACGGAGACGGGAAAGGGATGTTGGATATGACCCGCTTCATCTCACAGATTAGGGGAGATACCTTTTTTTTTTTTTGCGTCTCAAAATAAAAATAAGAAATTTGAGGGCTAGTAGTGAATCTAAATATAAGAAATTGTATGGGAGATGCTCAGAGTTGTAGAGGAACCTCCTCTCCTTCAGCGTGTACAGAAATAATAAGGTACACACAATATGCAATAACAACAACATAACAAAATTAGAGTTAACTGAACATAGCATACAATAAACAGTCAAGCTACCGGTTAATGAGTGATAATTTTGATTCCTCAGTGTCCTAGGATATCGGAGTGTGTGTCTATGGGCAGGTACCTATAATAGATTAACCTGAGTGTGTGCAATATTAGCATATAAGTAGAAGCACATACTTTGTGTCTCAAAATAATAATAAGGAATTTGAGGGC
Organism: Bombina bombina; assembly: GCF_027579735.1. Taxonomy (NCBI): domain Eukaryota; kingdom Metazoa; phylum Chordata; class Amphibia; order Anura; family Bombinatoridae; genus Bombina; species Bombina bombina. The sequence continues at coordinate 157,641,671 of NC_069505.1, forward strand.
TAGTAGTGATACTAAATATAGGAACTTATATAGGAGAACCTTAGAGTTATAGAGGAACCTCCTCTCCCTAGCTCCCTAATAATTGCTTCGTCTAATGCCCCTCCACAAATTACCATGGCGGGAAAATGTATTCTTTATTTGGCAGTGAGTAGGGGCATTAGTACATAGCTGATCCCACAAGTGCACATAGTACATTTGCTTCGATTTCCATTTCCCTTATCCATGTTACTGCAAATCAGTTCTGTGCATTTCAGCAGCTAAAATCCCACCCTGCAGATGAACCCGTAAGAGCTATCTTAGTCATGTGACTATATTGATCACGTGAAACAAGAAGGGCCTAGGCTGCTTTCCTAAGCATCACTCGCTCTCTCGGTTTCTCCAGAGCCCGACTTTCGGAAAGAGTATCTCTTGAGAAATTGAGAGCGCGAGTTTCTGGGATATTTATTTCATTTTTTCGGGCGTCAGGGAGCCGCTGTTACAAAGCGGAAGCCTCCCGGAACTTCCAGAAGAGTTGGGATATCTGTGATATTCTAGACTGGGCAGCTCACCTGCTCCTCACAGGAAGTGAGCAAATAAGGGTCAGTAAACACTTTGTAATTACAAGACATTACTGTTGTGTTGCTATAGAATAACATGCCATCCAAGTTTTAACGTTTTTAACCTTTTAGCGCCGTTATGGCATTGTATTCTGTCCAAACGGTGCTGGGCTTTAGTGCCATTAGGACGTAATCAAACGTCATAGCCGTTTGGCTGTCCTGAAGCTAACGGCGCTTCCTGGATGTGATCGCGGTCTGGAGGGCGTGTCTTGCATCATAGGGACGCCCCCCTGACCCAATCCCCTGTCATGAAAGGGTTAAACAAGTTAACATGCCTTTTACTGCAATAAGTTTTCAATAGCCAAAATCCACCTACCATTTGCGTTATTTGGAGGAGCAAATCGGGGCTTTTATACACTATCTTAAAGTTAGTGTAAAAAGCATTGTTTGACGGTTGTTCTCAGATAAATCCGATTAGGGACAGATATGTTAAAGGGACAGTCAACTCCAAAAATGTTATTGTTTAAAAAGATAGATAATCAACACAGTTATATTAATATACTTTAACATCTGTGATTACCCTGTATCTAAGCATCTTCTGACAGCCCCCTGATCACATGAATTTTTATTTATTATCTATAGACTTGCATTTTAGCCAATTAGTGCAGTGTTATCCACAACTCAGGGGCGTGAGCACAATGTTATCTATATGGCCCACATGAACTAGCAGTCTCCTGTTGTGAAAAGCAAATAAAAAAGCATGTAATTAGAGGTTGTCTGTAATGGCTTACAAACATGCAGAAATTTAGAGGTTTAAATGTTATAAAGTATATTAATATAACAATGTTGTCTGTGCAAAGCTGGGGAATGGGTAGTAAAGGCGTTATTTATCTTTTTAACCCATTAAGGACAAGGCCATTTTTCAATTTCTTACCCTTAAAGGGACATAAAGCACAATTTTTTTCTTTCATGATTCAGATAGAACATACAATTTTAAACAACTTTCCAATATACTTCTGTTATTATTATTTTTTTGTTTTCTTGTTATCCTATGTAGAAAAGCAGTAAAGTAAGCTTATGAGTCTGCACGTGTCTGAAGCTCTATATGGCAGCAGGTTTATAACGTTATACATTAGGAGCACTAGATGGCAGCGCTATTTCCTGTCATGTAGTGCTTCAGGCATGTGCACGCTACCTACCTAGGTATCCCTTTAACAAAGAATAACATGAGAACAAAGCATATTTGATAATAGAAGTAAATTGGAAACTTTTTAAAAATTGTATTCTCTATCTGAATAATGAAATATTTTTTTGGGGTTTCATATCCCTTTAAGGACCAGGGCTATTTTTTATATTTCTGCGGTGTTTGTGTTTAGCTGTAATTTTCCTCTTACTCATTTACTGTACCCACACATATTATATACCGTTTTTCTCGCAATTAAATTGACATTTTAAAGATATTATTATTTTCATCATATCCTATAATTTACTATAACAATTTTTTATAAAATATGATGAAAAAATGGAAAAAAACACTTTCTTTCATGTAATTGGCAAGAGTCCATGAGCTAGGGACGTATGGGATATACAATCCTACCAGGAGGGGCAAAGTTTCCCAAACCTCAAAATGCCTATAAATACACCCCTTCACCACACCCACAATTCAGTTTTACAAACTTTGCCTCCTATGGAGGTGGTGAAGTAAGTTTGTGCTAAGATTTCTACGTTGATATGCGCTTCTCAGCATTTTGAAGCCCGATTCCTCTCAGAGTACAGCGAATGTCAGAGGGACGTGGAGAGTATCACCTATTGAATGCAATGATTTTCCTAACGGGGTTTTTTTTCATAGGTTCTCTGTTATCGGTCATAGAGATTCATCTCCTACCTCCCTTTTCAGATCGACGATATACTCTCAATTTACCATTGCCTCTACTGATAACTGTTTCAGTACTGGTTTGGCTATCTGCTATATGTGGATGGGTGTCTTTTGGTAAGTATGTTTTTATTACTTAAGACACCTCAGCTACGGTTTTGGCACTTTATGCATTTATATAAAGTTCTAAATATGTGTATTGTACTTATATTTGCCATGAGCCAGATTCATGTCTTTCCTTTTGCAGATTGTCAGTTTCATATTTGGGGAAAATTAATATTAAGAAATATTTTTTTCTTACCTGGGGTTTAGTCTTTTTTTCAATTGACTACTTTGTTTCAAATTGTGGGCTGACTTAGGCTCGCGGGTGCGCCAAATGCTACTCTTTATTGCATCATTCTTGACGCAAGAATTTTTTGGTGCGAAAGGCATGTCCGTTGACGCAAGTTCATCATTTCCGGCGTCGTTATTGACACAGAGGTTTCACACAGGGTTGCGTTGTTAGTGAAGTGAGTGTGTCATTTCCGGACATGGTTGGCGCCAAAAAAAATTTAAGTTAAGTTGTGCGTCATACTTGGCGCCAAACTTTTTTCATTATTTATTTGTCCCATTGCTGTTTGCCTCTTGCCTTTTTCTATGTCAGAGGGCTATGCCATTTGCATTTTTTCCCATTCCTGAAACTGTCATATAAGGAAATTGATAATTTTGCTTTATATGTTGTTTTTCTTTTACATTCTGCAAGATGTCTCAATCTGATCCTGCCTCAGAAGTATCTGTAGTAACTTTGCTGCCTGACATCGGTTCTACCAAAGCTAAGTGCATTTGTTGTAAAATTGTGGAGATTATATCTCCTAATGTCATTTGTATTAGTTGCCATGATAAACTTTTACATGCAGATAGTGTGTCCATCAGTAATAGTACATTGCCGGTTGCAGTTCCTTCAACTTCTAATATACATGATATACCTATGAATTGTAAAGAATTTGTTACTGATTCTATTCAGAAGGCTTTGTCTGCATTTCCACCTTCTAATAAGCGTAAGAGGTCTTTTAAGACTTCTCATAAAGTTGATGAAATTTCAAATGGCCGACAACATAATGAATTATCCACCTCTGATGAGGATCTATCTGATTCAGAAGATCCTTCCTCAGATATTGACACTGACAAATCTACTTATTTATTTAAAATGGAGTATATGCGTTCTTTGTTAAAAGAAGTGTTAATTACTTTGGATATTGAGGAAGCTAGTCCTCTTGATATTAAAACCAGTAAACGTTTAAATTCTGTTTTTAAACCTTCTGTGGTTACTCCAGAGGTTTTTCCTATTCCTGATGCTATTTCTGATATGATTTCTAAGGAATGGAATAAGCCGGGTACTCCTTTTATTCCTTTTGCAAGGTTTAAAAATTGTATCCTTTACCAGCAATTTCAATAGAGTTTTGGCAAAAGATCCCCAAAGTTGATGGGGCTATTTCTACTCTTGCTAAACAAACCACTATTCCTATGGAAGATAGTACTTGCTTTAAAGATCCTTTAGATAGGAAGCTTGAATCTTATCTAAGGAAAGCCTATTTATATTCAGGTCATCTTCTTAGGCCTGCAATTACTTTGGCTGATGTTGCAGCTGCTTCAACTTTTTGGTTGGAGAATTTAGCGCAACAACAATTGGATTCTGACTTATATAGCATTGTCCGTTTACTACAACATGCTAATCATTTTATTTGTGATGCCATTTTTGATATTATCAAAATTGATGTTAGATCCATGTCTTTAGCTATTTTGGCTAGAAGAGCTTTGTGGCTTAAATCTTGGAATGCTGATATGACGTCTAAGTCTAGATTACTATCTCTTTCTTTCCAAGGTAATAATTTATTTGGTTCTCAGTTGGATTCTACAGGGAGTGCAGAATTATTAGGCAAGTTGTATTTTTGAGGATTAATTTTATTATTGAACAACAACCATGTTCTCAATGAACCCAAAAAACTCATTAATATCAAAGCTGAATAGTTTTGGAAGTAGTTTTTAGTTTGTTTTTAGTTATAGCTATTTTAGGGGGATATCTGTGTGTGCAGGTGACTATTACTGTGCATAATTATTAGGCAACTTAACAAAAAACAAATATATACCCATTTCAATTATTTATTTTTACCAGTGAAACCAATATAACATCTCAACATTCACAAATATACATTTCTGACATTCAAAAACAAAACAAAAACAAATCAGTGACCAATATAGCCACCTTTCTTTGCAAGGACACTCAAAAGCCTGCCATCCATGGATTCTGTCAGTGTTTTGATCTGTTCACCATCAACATTGCGTGCAGCAGCAACCACAGCCTCCCAGACACTGTTCAGAGAGGTGTACTGTTTTCCCTCCTTGTAAATCTCACATTTGATGATGGACCACAGGTTCTCAATGGGGTTCAGATCAGGTGAACAAGGAGGCCATGTCATTAGATTTTCTTCTTTTATACCCTTTCTTGCCAGCCACGCTGTGGAGTACTTGGACGCGTGTGATGGAGCATTGTCCTGCATGAAAATCATGTTTTTCTTGAAGGATACTTCCTGTACCACTGCTTGAAGAAGGTGTCTTCCAGAAACTGGCAGTAGGACTGGGAGTTGAGCTTGACTCCATCCTCAACCCGAAAAGTTCCCACAAGCTCATCTTTGATGATACCAGCCCAAACCAGTACTCCACCTCCACCTTGCTGGCATCTGAGTCGGACTGGAGCTCTCTGCCCTTTACCAATCCAGCCATGGGCCCATCCATCTGGCCCATCAAGACTCACTCTCATTTCATCAGTCCATAAAACCTTAGAAAAATCAGTCTTGAGATATTTCTTGGCCCAGTCTTGACGTTTCAGCTTGTGTGTCTTGTTCAGTGGTGGTCGTCTTTCAGCCTTTCTTACCTTGGCCATGTCTCTGAGTATTGCACACCTTGTGCTTTTGGGCACTCCAGTGATGTTGCAGCTCTGAAATATGGCCAAACTGGTGGCAAGTAGCATCTTGGCAGCTGCACGCTTGACTTTTCTCAGTTCATGGGCAGTTATTTTGCGCCTTGGTTTTTCCACACGCTTCTTGCGACCCTGTTGACTTGATTGTTCGATGATCACGCTTCAGAAGCTTTGCAATTTTAAGAGTGCTGCATCCCTCTGCAAGATATCTCACTATTTTTGACTTTTCTGAGCCTGTCAAGTCCTTCTTTTGACCCATTTTGCCAAAGGAAAGGAAGTTGCCTAATAATTATGCTCACCTGATATAGGGTGTTGATGTCATTAGACCACAACCCTTCTCATTACAGAGATGCACATCACCTAATATGCTTAATTGGTAGTAGGCTTTCGAGCCTATACAGCTTGGAGTAAGACAGCATGCATAAAGAGGATGATGTGGTCAAAATACTAATTTGCCTAATAATTCTGCACTCCCTGTATTATTTCAACTGTTACTGGGGGGAAGGGAGTTTTTTTGCTTCAGGATAAAAAAACTAAGGGTAAATCTAAGGCTTCTAATCGTTTTTGTTCCTTTCATCAAAATAAGGAACAAAAACCTAATCCTTCCCCCAAGGAAACTATTTCCAATTGGAAGCCTTCCTCAAATTGGAATAAATCCAAGCCTTTTAAGAAACCAAAGTCAGCGCCTAAGTCCGCATGAAGGTGTGGCCCTCATTCCAGCTCAGCTGGTAGGAGGCAGATTAAGGTTTTTCAAAGATGTTTGGGCAAATTCTGTCCAAAATCAATGGATTCAGAGCATTTTTTTCTCTCATGCATCCCAGTAAATCCAGTAAAAGTTCAGGCTTTCCTGAAGTGTGTTTCAGACCTGGAGGTTTCAGGGGTAATCATGCCGATTCCTTTTCAGGAACAAGGTCTGGGGTTTTATTCAAATCTAATCATTGTCACAAAGAAAGAAAATTCATTCATACCAGTTCTGGATCTGAAAATTTTGAATTGTTTTGTAAGAGTACCAACTTTCAAGATGGTGACTATAAGGACTATTCTGCCTTTTGTTCAGCAAGGACATTATATGTCTACAATAGACTTGCAGGATGCTTACCTTCATCTGAATAGGGAGCTGACCAAATCCCTCCCCTTTGGTTAATGCACGCCACCCAGCCCAGGTGTTTTCCAGATAATGTAATTGTGATATACTTAATAAGCTAGAAAGCTTCACACTGTGTAGACATGACTTGCTGCAGTGTGGAAACTGGTTAGTGATAGGACCAGTCTACTATGGGACACCTTGTAAGTGGTGACTGGCTTAGCAGAATATGATCATATTGTGTGACTAAGATCCCATTTCATTTAAAGGCATTTTTTACAGGCAAAACATTTTTTGCAGCATAAATATAAGTCAATATTATTGCAAGATGTTAATCCCAATTTTATTTGAACTATGTAAGTATATTTAGAAGATAGAAGTATATTTGTTTTTGCAGCTCAAATATAAGCCAATATTATTGCGAGATGTTTATCCCAATCTTATTAGAAGCTATCGGCTAGATTTAGAGTTTTGTCGGTAAGGACCCGCGTAGCTAACGCCGGCTTTTTTCTGGCCGCACCATAAAAATAACTCTGGTATTGAGAGTCCACATAAAGGCTGCGTTAGGCTCCAAAAAAGGAGCGTAGAGCATATTTAACGCAGCTTCAACTCTCGATACCAGAGTTGCTTACGGACGCGGCCAGCCTCAAAAACGTGCTCGTGCACGATTCCCCCATAGGAAACAATGGGGCTGTTTGAGCTGAAAAAAAAACTAACACCTGCAAAAAAGCCGCGTTCAGCTCCTAACGCAGCCCCATTGTTTGCTATGGGGAAACACTTCCTACGTCTGCACCTAACATTCTAACATGTACCCCGAGTCTAAACACCCCTAACCTTACACTTATTAACCCCTAATCTGCCGCCCCCGCTATCGCTGACCCCTGCATATTATTTTTAACCCCTAATCTGCCGTTCCGTAAACCGCCGCTACTTACATTATCCTTATGTACCCCTAATCTGCTGCCCCTAACACCGCCGACCCCTATATTATATTTATTAACCCCTAATCTGCCTCCCACAACGTTGCCTCCACCTGCCTACACTTATTAACCCCTAATCTGCCGAGCGGACCGCACCGCTATCATAATAAAGTATTAACCCCTAATCCGCCTCACTAACCCTATAATAAATAGTATTAACCCCTAATCTGCCCTCCCTAACATCGCCAACACCTAACTTCAATTATTAACCCCTAATCTGCCGACCGGAGCTCACCGCTATTCTAATAAATGTATTAACCCCTAAAGCTAAGTCTAACCCTAACACTAACACCCCCCTAACTTAAATATAATTTAAATCTAACAAAATTAATTAACTCTTATTAAATAAATTATTCCTATTTAAAGCTAAATACTTACCTGTAAAATAAATCCTAATATAGCTACAATATAAATTATATTTATATTATAGCTATTTTTGGATTTATATTTATTTTACAGGTAACTTTGTATTTATTTTAACCAGGTACAATAGCTATTAAATAGTTAAGAACTATTTAATAGCTAAAATAGTTAAAATAATTACAAATTTACCTGTAAAATAAATCCTAACCTAAGTTACAATTAAACCTAACACTACACTATCAATAAATTAATTAAATAAAATACCTACAATTACCTACAATTAAACCTAACACTACACTATCAATAAATAAATTAAATACAATACCTACAAATAACTACAATGAAATAAACTAACTAAAGTACAAAAAATAAAAAAGAACTAAGTTACAAAAAATAAAAAAATATTTACAAACATAAGAAAAATATTACAACAATTTTAAACTAATTACACCTACTTTAAGCCCCCTAATAAAATAACAAAGCCCCCCAAAATAAAAAAATGCCCTACCCTATTCTAAATTACTAAAGTTCAAAGCTCTTTTACCTTACCAGCCCTGAACAGGGCCCTTTGCGGGGCATGCCACAAGAAGTTCAGCTCTTTTGCCTGTAAAAAAAAACATACAATACCCCCCCCAACATTACAACCCACCACCCACATACCCCTAATCTAACCCAAACCCCCCTAAAATAAACCTAACACTAAGCCCCTGAAGATCATCCTACCTTGTCTTCACCATACCAGGTCCACCGATCCGTCCTGGCTCCAAAATCTTCATCCAACCCAAGCGGGGGCTGGCGATCCATCATCCGGCGGCTGAAGAGGTCCAGAAGAGGCTCCAAAGTCTTCATCCTATCTGGGAAGAAGAGTAGATCCAGACCGGCAACCATAATTTTCCAAGCGGCATCTTCTATCTTCATCTGATGAGGACCGTCTCCATCCTGAAGACCTCCACCGCGGACCCATCTTCATCCGGCGACGTCCAACTGAAGAATGACGGTTCCTTTAAATGACGTCATCCAAGATGGCGTCCCTCAAATTCCGATTGGCTGATAGGATTCTATCAGCCAATCGGAATTAAGGTAGGAATATTCTGATTGGCTGATGGAATCAGCCAATCAGAATCAAGTTCAATCCGATTGGCTGATTGGATCAGCCAATCGGATTGAACTTGATTCTGATTGGCTGATGGAATTAGAAGACTTTGGAGCCTCTTCTGGACCTCTTCAGCCGCCGGATGATGGATCGCCAGCCCCCGCTTGGGTTGGATGAAGATTTTGGAGCCAGGACGGATCGGTGAACCTGGTATGGTGAAGACAAGGTAGGATGATCTTCAGGGGCTTAGTGTTAGGTTTATTTAAGGGGGGTTTGGGTTAGATTAGGGGTATGTGGGTGGTGGGTTGTATTGTTGGGGGGGGTATTGTATGTTTTTTTTTTACAGGCAAAAGAGCTGAACTTCTTGGGGCATGCCCCGCAAAGGGCCCTGTTCAGGGCTGGTAAGGTAAAAGAGCTTTGAACTTTAGTAATTTAGAATAGGGTAGGGCATTTTTTTATTTTGGGGGGCTTTGTTATTTTATTAGGGGGCTTAGAGTAGGTGTAATTAGTTTAAAATTGTTGTAATATTTTTCTTATGTTTGTAAATATTTTTTTATTTTTTGTAACTTAGTTCTTTTTTATTTTTTGTACTTTAGTTAGTTTATTTCATTGTAGTTATTTGTAGGTATTGTATTTAATTTATTTATTGATAGTGTAGTGTTAGGTTTAATTGTAGGTAATTGTAGGTATTTTATTTAATTAATTTATTGATAGTGTAGTGTTAGGTTTAATTGTAACTTAGGTTAGGATTTATTTTACAGGTAAATTTGTAATTATTTTAACTATTTTAGCTATTAAATAGTTCTTAACTATTTAATAGCTATTGTACCTGGTTAAAATAAATACAAAGTTACCTGTAAAATAAATATTAATCCTAAAATAGCTATAATATAATTATAATTTATGTTGTAGCTATATTAGGATTTATTTTACAGGTAAGTATTTAGCTTTAAATAGGAATAATTTATTTAATAAGAGTTAATTAATTTCGTTAGATTAAAATTATATTTAACTTAGGGGGGTGTTAGTGTTAGGGTTAGACTTAGCTTTAGGGGTTAATACATTTATTAGAATAGCGGCGAGATTCGGTCGACAGATTAGGGGTTAATAATTGAAGTTAGGTGTCGGCGATGTTAGGGAGGGCAGGTTAGGGGTTAATAAATATAATATAGGGGTCGGCGGTGTTAGGGGCAGCAGATGAGGGGTACATAGCTATAATGTAGCTGGCGGCTCTTTGCGGTCGGCAGATTAGGGGTTAATTATTGTAGGTAGGTGGCGGCGACGTTGTGGGGGGCAGGTTAGGGGTTAATAAATATAATATAGGGGTCGGCGATGTTAGGGCAGCAGATTAGGGATACATAGCTATAATGTAGCTGGCGGCGGCGTGCGGACGGCAGATTAGGGTTAATAAGTGTAGGTAGCTGGCGGCGACATTGTGGGGGGCAGATTAGGGGTTAATAAATATAATATAGGCGTCGGCGGTGTTAGGGGCAGCAGATTAGGGGTACATAAGGATAACGTAGGTGGCGGTCGGAAGATTAGGCGTTAAAATTAATCGAGTTGCGGCGATGTGGGGGGACCTCGGTTTAGGGGTACATAGGTAGTTTATGGGTGTTAGTGTACTTTAGAGTACAGTAGTTAAGAGCTTTATGAACCGGCATTAGCCCAGAAAGCTCTTAACTACTGACTTTTTTCTGCGGCTGGAGTTTTGTCGTTAGATTTCTAACGCTCACTTCAGACACGACTCTAAATACCGGAGTTAGAAAAATCCCATTGAAAAGATAGGATACGCAATTTACGTAAGGGGATCTGCGGTATGGAAAAGTTGCGGCTGAAAAGTGAGCGTTAGACCCTTTTTTGAGTGACTCCAAATACCGGAGGTAGCCTAAAACCAGCGTTAGGAGCCTCTAACGCTGGTTTTCATGGCTACCGCCAAACTCCAAATCTAGGCCTATGTAAGTATATTTGGCAGACAGAAGCATATACAAATATGCCATGAAAGAGTGGACTTAAGTGGTTGGATGTGCTTCAATACTTTTTGTTGTTTTGTAATTGTTTTGGTCACTTTGGTAGCATTCCCACAATATGTGTGTTAAGATTAAGCAGTCCTTTTGTGGTGTGCTTAACCAAAAAAAACCTTTGTTGTATCAAGAGTCCATGAGCCCACACTTTTTTATGGTGGTTATGATTTTTTTGTATAAAGCACAATTATTTCTAGATTCCTTTGTTAATGCTTTTTACTCCTTTCTTTATCACTACTTGGCTATTCGTTAAACTGAATTGCGGGTGTGGTGAGGGGTGTATTTATGGCATTTTGAGGTTTGGGAAACTTTGCCCATACTGGTGGGATTGTATATCCCATACGTCACTAGCTCATGGACTCTTGCCAATATGAAAGAAATTAATTGATCAGGTAAGTTTTTATCTGTCAGGAATCCCTGAATATCCCTTTACATGTATCTATTTTATTTTAGTAGACAGCCCAAAGTATTGATCTAGGCCCATTTTGGTATATTTCAGGCCACCATTTCACCGCCAAATGTGATCAAATAAAAAAAATCGCTAACTTTTTCACAAACTTTAGGTTTCTCACTGAAATTATTTACAAACAGCTTATGCAATTATGGCACAAATGGTTGTAAATGCTTCTCTGGGATCCCCTTTCTTCAGAAATAGCAGACATATCTGGCTTTGGCATTGCTTTTTGGTAATTAGAAGGCTAATAAATGTCACTGCGCACCAAACTTGTATTATGCCCAGCAGTGAAGGGGTTACTTAGGTACAGTTGTGCTCATAAGTTTACATACCCTGGCAGAATTTATGATTTATTGACCATTTTTCAGAGAACATGAATGATAACACAAAAACCTTGCTTTCACTCATGGTTAGTGTTTGGCTGAAGCCATTTATTATCAATTAACTGTGATTACTCTTTTTAAATCATAATGACAACAGAAACTACCCAAATGACCCTGATCAAAAGTTTACATACCCTGGTGATTTTGGCCTGATAACATGCACACAAGTTGACACAAAGGGGTTTGAATGGCTATTAAAGGTAACCATCCTCACCTGTGATCTGTTTGCTTGTAATTAGTGTGTGTGTATAAAAGGTCAATGAGTTTCTGGACTTCTGACAGACCCTTGCATCTTTCATCCAGTGCTGCACTGACGTTTCTGGATTCTGAGTTATGGGGAAAGAAAAAGAATTGTCAAAGGATCTGTGGGAAAAAGGTACTTGAACTGTATAAAACAGGAAAGGGATATAAAAAGATATCCAAGGAATAGAGAATGCAAATCAGCAGTGTTCAAACTCTAATCAAAAAGTGGAAAATTAGGCGTTCTGTTTGATAACATATTGCATTCATCTTGCCATCAATTCTGACCAAATTCCCTGTGCCTTTGTAGCTCACACATCCACAAAACATCAGCGATCCACCTCCGTATTTCACAGTAGGAATGGTGTACCTTTCATCCTAGGCCTTGTTGACTCCTCTCCAAATGTAGCGTTTATGGTTGTGGCCAAAAAGCTCAATTTTGATCTCATCACTCCAAATGACTTTGTGCAGAAGGCTTGAGGCCTGTCTCTGTGCTGTTTGGCGTATTGTAAGCGGAATACTTTGTGGCATTTGCGTAGTAATGGCTTTCTTCTGGCGACTCGATCATGCAGCCCATCTTTCATCAAGTGCCTCCTTATTGTGCATCTTGAAACAGCCACACCACATGTCCTGTATTTCACCTGAAGTTATTTGTGGGTTTGTCTTTGCATCCCGAACAATTTTCCTGGCAGTTGTGGCTGAAAATTTAGTTGGACCGTGGTGAGAACCCCTCATTTTCCACTTCTTTATTAGAGTTTGAACACTGCTGATTTGCATTCTCAATTCCTTGGATATCTTTTTATATCCCTTTCCTGTTTTATACAGTTCAACTACCTTTTCCTGCAGATCCTTTGACAATTCTTTTGCTTTCCCCTGGGCCATGACTCAGAATCCAGAATCATCAGTGCAGCCCTGGATGAAAGATGCAAGGGTCTGTCAGGAGTTCGTAACTCATTGACCTTTTATACACACACACACACACTAATTACAAGAAAATAGATCACAGATGCTGATGGTTACCTTTAATAGCCATTCAAACCCCTTTGTGTCAACTTGTGTGCGTGTTATCAGGCCAAAATCACCACGGTATGTAAACTTTTGATCAGGGTCATTTGGATAGTTTCTGTTGTCATTATAATTTAAAAAGAATAAACACAGTTGATTGATAATAAATGGCTTCAGCCAAACACTAACCATGAGTGAAAGAAAAGTTTTTGTGTTATCATTCTCTCTTAAAAATGGCCAAGAAATCATAGATTCTCCCAGGGTATGTAAACTTATGAGCACAATTGTAGCTTGTAGGGTTAATTTTAACTTTAGTGTAGTGTAGTAGACAACCCAAAGTATTGATCTAGGCCGATTTGGTATATTTCATGCCACTATTTAACTGCCAAATGCGATCAAATAAAAAAATTGGTAACTTTTTCGCTAACTTTAGGTTTCTCACTGAAATGATTTACAATTAGCTTGTGCAATTATGGCACAAATGTTTGTAAATGCTTCTCTGGGAACCCCTTTGTTCAGAAAATTGTCACCATCATCTTAAGTACTGGCAGAAAGTGTGCCAGTACTAAAATAAAAGCCTTTTTTTATTTTTAAGCATTTTTTTTAAATAAATAGTTTCTGCAGTGTAGGTTCCCCACAACCCCCCAACCTCCACAATCCCCCCCGCCCCAAGCAGCTCTCTTAACCTCCCCCCTCTTCCTATTTATGGCCATTTTATTTTACAATATTTCCCCTATCCCTCCTCCCTCTCTCATAGATCCAGCATTGACCGACGGTCAGCAGCACGCGCGCGCCCCTGCCCCCTCGCACACGCTCCCGCCCACCTTGCCGGAATTAGTCCAGTGATGGGCTGCCCACCCACCTCCCTGCAGCTGCTCCCATCCTCCAACGATCTGCACCATCGCTGGCCGATGCAGAGAGGGCCAAAGAGTGGCCCTCTCTGCATCGGTATGCCAAAAAAGGTATTGCAGTGATGCCTTAATATCGAGGCATCACAGCAATATCTTGAAAGCAGCTGGAAGCGATCAGGATCACTTTCAACTGCTTTAAACCCCTAACAACATACGTGTGTCATTAAGGGGTTAAACAAGATCAATTTTGTTATTGAAAGTCCCTTTAAACACTTGTGTACTGGTGAGATCTGGACTCTCAGTGATATGCTCAGGATGAAAAAGTGGGGTAAGCACAAACCAAAATCGTAGTAGTAGTGGACGCTACTCTTTTTAGTGGTGTAAGCCAGTATTTCTCTACCGCGGTGCTCTAGTACCCCTAACATGCCAGACTTTCATTGTGTCCAGACCTCCCAACCATCCCTATTTGAGAGGGACAGTCCCAGATTCTGAGCTCTGTCCTGCTGCCCCTCTGCGACAGTCATATGTACCTATTTGCAGAATTTCCCTTAGCCACACCCATGAGACTCCCAGACACACCCATTGACCACCCAGACACACCCACAATTTCACCCACTAACTACCCATGACCACCCCTTTTAAAAGAGTTCCACCCAGACCACCATCAACCTCCGTCCTGAGTCCCTGATACCTGATGCTGTGAGGTATGTGTTATGGAACATATCAGTGTAACTATGATATAAATCTAACTCCACTTTCACTCATGATTATATTTTGTTCTTCTAAATAAAAGTGTTCTTACTGCTAATCACTCCGAGATACTTCTACTGCTCCTCCTCCAGGCGCCAATCTACACTTTTTGAATCATGAAAGAAAAATTTTGGGTTTCATGTCCCTTTAATTGTTGTTTGTTGGTGTGGATGAATGTGTTGGTTGATTTTTTTTTTAGGTTCACCTATTTGTTGGGTGACCATATCATATTGCCACTCTAAAAAGAGAAACATATGAAAAATACATATGTTAGGGTTCTTATACAAAACATTTCTTTCAACAGCCCTGAAATCAGCCCTGACATATGTATTTTTCATGTGTCCCTTTTTAAAGCGTCAATATGGTCACCCTACCTATTTGCCCTTTGTGTAACAAGGACATATAAAGAAGGGAGAGCATAAAATGCAGGAAGGTTTAGAGCACTATATAATGTACTTATATAAAAAAAAAAAAAACACTTGCATTGAGTTATTGCAAATATGTTTTATTTCAGGATTTTCAAGTGGAGCCACAGATAAAGATAATTAGAAAATAACACTGGTATACAGTAAAATGAATTTCCTATTTTTACCAGAACAACCTAAGAAGATTAAAAAAAAATGAAAACCTACTACTAATGCTAACATTTATGTTGTACATTAAAAGTAAAAGGAACACGAGATTCAAAAGAGAACAAAGGTGTTGTTTTTTTATTGAAGCTTGAAGACATGGAAGAAATAATAGTAAAGTTAAAGGGACACTGAACCCAATTATTTTCTTTCGTGATTCAGATAGCGCATGAAAATTTAAGCAACTTTCTAGTTTACTCCTATTATCAAATTTTCTTCATTCTCTTGGTATCTTTATTTGAAAAGCAAGAATGTAAGTTTAGATGGCGGCCCATTTTTGGTGAACAACCTGGGTTGTTCTTGCTGATTGGTGGATAAATTCATCCACCAATAAAAAAGTGCTATCCAGATTTCTGAACTAGTAAAAAAGCTTAGATGCCTTCTTTTTCAAATAAAGATAGCAAGAGAACGAAGAAAAATTGATCATAGGAGTCAAGTAGAAAGTTGCTTGAAATTGCATGCTCTATCTGAATCATGAAAGACATTTTTTGGATTCAGTGTCCCTTTAAATCAGTACAAACAAGAAATTAATATACATTACACAATGTTATTAGATATATAAATAAAGGGGAACTTTATGTGTTAGTGTTTATGCCCCAATCAATACGTAGGATAGACCTCCAGGCATATATATATATATATATATATATATATATATATATATATATATATATATATATATATATATTACACACATACATATAGATAGATATAGCTATAGTCATGCATTCACTCCTATTGCTTCTTTCTCATGCTTGGGTGCTTCCTTTACTCTCACCAATGATTTAAAAAAAATCCCTCCAATCATTGCATTAAATCTACTCCATATATGTGAATAAAAGTGTATAATTAAAATATAATATACCACTCACGTACAAAAGATACATCCTCTGGGGTGCATTTTAAAATAATTTCATAAAATAAGCAGGAAAACTCACTCTCTTTAACTGCTAACCCATAGACAAGGGTGAGGGCAAGCACTCATCCATGGTCAGTATATTCTAATGAAACCATAGTATAGATATAGATTTAAAATAGAAGTCTCTATAAGTACCATGAAAGTTTAATTTTATGTTTTATGTCCCTTTAAAAGTACACAAAACCCAATTTTGTTTATTTGATGATTCAGAGAGAGCATTCAATTTTAAGCAACGTTCTAATTTACTCCTATTATCAGCTTTCTTCATTCTCTTGCTATCTTTATTTGAAAAGCAGCAATGTACCTGGGTTATGCTTGCTTATTGGTGGGTAAATGTAAGCTTCCAATAAGCAAGTGCTATCCATGGTGCTGAACGTAAAATGGGCTGGCTGCTAAGATTTGCATTGCTGCTTTTAAAATAAAGATAGCAAGATAACGAAGAAAAATTGATAAAAGGAGTAAATTAGAAAGTTGCTTAAAATGTCATGCTCTATCTGAATCATGAAAGAAGAAATTTGGGTTTATTGTCCCTTTAATTTTAGGCCAATATTGAAATCAGTGCATGGAAATATTTAATGACAACAGCAAATAGTGAATGTTATTTAGTTTTGCTGAGGTTTCCCCATCACTAATTATAAGCTTATGTGTTGTAACATTCTGATTATACGCAGTGAACATCATAACAAAGTAACCTCTAATAATGAAACTTTATTTTATTCTTTTCTGGAAGCAATAAAACAATGTAATGTAGAAAGAAACATGTCTGAACAACATTAAGATCTTTCTGAAATAACTTTAGAAAATCACAGTTTAAATCCCCTCTCTGCTTCTTATTAAATGTGATAATCTTATTTAAGCACCATTCCCACAAGAATGAGTTTGCTATAGTGTCCTCAGACTATTAGTTCATCTGTCAAACAATGTTTTATTTATGTACTAAGATACTGAACAATAGGTTTTAATCATGCTGGCGCCATTGTTGAATACCCAGAATATCTTTGGGTGTGGAGCGTTCTTGCTATGGTGTCTTATGTGCTGATAGATGTTGCAATTCTATGGTTTGAATTTGTAGGAGAAAATACTAAAATCTAATGTAGTTTAATCCGAAAGGGTTATTATTTAGGCTGACCATATTGCCGCTTTAAAAAGGGACACATATGAAAAATACATATGTCAGGGCCGTTTTCAGGGCTGTTTAAAGAAATGGTTTTGTATAAGAACCCTCACATATGTATTTTTCATATGTGTTCCTTCTTAAAGCGGCAATATGGTCAGCCTAGTTATTGTGGAATATTACAATATAATTTGTACACTCTCTATATGTGATGTAGATGGAGAAACAATGGAAAAAAAGGACGTAATGGTCAAATATAAAATACTTTATTTTGTTCAAACAGTTTATGTTTTGACCAACTGCCTTATGGTGCAAAACGGTTAAAGGGATATAATACCCCCAAAAAATAATAAGTGAATTACATTTTTAAAAAGTTAATTTTCTTCCATTATCAAATTTGCTTTATTCCCATGATATTCTGTGTTGAAGAGATACCTAGGTAGGCATCTGTATCACTACATGGCAGGAAATAGTGCTGTCATTTAGTGCTCGAGAAATGGTCTGACTCCTGAGCCTGCGTCCCTGCTTTTCAACAAAAGATATGAAGAAAATGTGAAAATAAAAATAAATTAGAAAGTTGTTTAAAGTCACTTTTCAGTTTCATATCCCTTTAAAAACATAGGCGAACCCACTCCCCCAATGCGCTCCTTAGCTGCCCACAAAAAGCTCTATATGTAGGTATTACAATTAGTGTCAGTAGAGGAACCTGCTGCTGATATAATGATACACCTGGTTTTAACCCTTCAGCAACTGCTAAATACATTAAAGGCTTAAAGGGATACTGTACTGTAAACACTTCCGTGCAATTCAGAGTAGAAAGAAGAAGCTGAATGGTCTATATGCACGGCAGACTGCATAGGTCCACAACAGCATGCACAGTTAATTGCTTTTATTCTGATCTGTGTGTGTCTGAGGAGCTGAAAAGATTTGATTAAACTTAAGTATAAAAAGTACACTTCCAAGCATAAATAGTGTCATTTGGATGCATCAATTATGCTGGGGCCAAAATCTTTTATGTTCCTTTAATATTTTAATATATCGGTCCATTAAAGGGACACTTAAAGGGACAGACCCAAAACGTATTATTTATTGTTACATAGCAGACAAGCATCTTGCGACGGGTTCTACATCTATAAACTTATAAGAAGTACATGAAACTTTTAAAAAATTATCATGTTAGCAGCTGAAAATAGCCAACAAGACCCGCCCACAGCTTTCTTCTTGTTCAGTTAGCAGTTTTCTTGTATGACATTTTAGCAGTGCACGTTTAATGTTTTTCAGTTAGCTATTTTAAATTGCACATGAACAAATCACCATGTGCGAGTAGGAAAACTTATTTAAGAGTCGATCGTGATTGGAGAAACTTAAAGGGACATTAAACCCCAAAAGTTTCTTTCATGATTCAGATAAAGACTACAGTTTTAAACATTCAAATGTACTTATTTTATTTAATTTGCCTAATTCTTTAGATATCCTTTGTTAAGAAATATAAATTCACATGGGTGAGCCTATCACACGAGGCATGTTTGTGCAGCCATTAATCAGCAGCTACTGAGCCTATCTAGATATGCTTTTCAGCAAAGGATATCAAGAGAATGAAGCAAATTAGATAATAGAAGTAAATTAGAAAGTTGTTTAAAATTGCATGGTCTTTCTAAATCATGAAAGAAAAAAAATCTGTCCCTTTAAAATACCAAAATATACACACAATAGGTGTATTTCTTGAAAGTTTATAGATGTGGGACCAGTTGCAGAATGCTTCTCTGGTATGTAAAAATAAGTAATCACAATTATGTATTGGGTCTAGACTGTCCCTGTCCCACTAAATATATCTCATGGACCTAACTCCAATCATGGGTACTGCCATTATGTAACCTAGGTTACACTGTAGGTATCTGAATGAGAGCTACTGCACATGTGCAAACAGGTTAACAATGAAATGCAGTGAAAGACAGATTTCAACATGGCAGCACCCATGACTAGAGGGAGGCGGGGCATGGCCTCAATACCATGCTTACAAAATGTATTTAGTGATTAAAGGGACAGTCTACACTAGAATTGTTATTGTTTAAAAATATAGAAATATCTTTATTACCCATTCCCCAGTTTTACATAACCAACACAGTTATAATAATACACTTTTTACCTCTGTGATTACCTTGTATCTAAGCCTCTGCAGACTGCCCCCTTATTTCAGTTCTTTTGACAGACTTGCATTTTATGAAAATAAAGTAAAGTACATTTATCCCCCTTGTGCAGTGAACTATTCAACGCCACTTTTTCATCTGTAAATTACTCCCTTTCACGGGTTTAGGAAACCTTTTGTCACAATAGCAAGTTCTGTTTTTAAGAATAGCACTTACAGTTCGCAGTGGTTTGCACTCGGTCCTGGGGGAATACCTTTACCCAATTCATCACGAGCAAGGTGCATTCATCGAATCCCCCCTTCAAGCTGCTAAACTTTCCCAAACTCTGTGTAGTGCTGACGTCGGCGGTACTGGCGTCTGCGATGATGTGTGCAGTCATACCTCCTCTCCTATTGGGAATCGAAAGGGCTTGTTCCATATGCGAAGAACCGGATCTCTTTGACTGGCTCCAAACACAAAATAGAAAAGGAAGGGTAGAGTGAATCTCGGAAACTTGCTTCTATAAAACGTATTTCTTCTTTATTTGATCATATTATTAAAAACGTAATCATCAATCAGTACAACACAGCACAACAATGTAGCATCATCATCACCGGGTGGTTGTCACTAGAGCGGATGCGTTTCGGCTTTGCTAGTCGTAGTCATAGCTTAGTTTGTGACCGCCAAACCTATTGTTTAAAAACGTGTAGTCTTACACTTTTAACACTATTGGTTAAAACATATTGACAATAAACCAATCCTGATGTACCCTGAATCTCATGTGAGCCAATCACAATCCCATACCATGTTTGTGAAACAATGTGTACAGCGTTATGGCATAACCACAAAGACTATACCTTCTAGATTTCTTATAAGTTATATTTTGAATCATGATTTACTGAACCGGGCTTTTGGGCTCCTGTTTCTAAACCAAATCTTCAGAATTCTTTTTCTAGCCTTTAATCCTCCATATTCAACTTAAACGGCCAGTAAACATAGAAAATAATGTTATATAATTCAGCACATAGTGCAGAATTATATAACATTATTTTAGTGCTAGCTTTATAAAACATAATATTGCCGGGCATTTTTTATTACAATAGAGCAGAGCTTTCCAAACTTTTCATGTTGGTGACACACTCTTTAGACCTACAACATTTTGCGACATAGTAATTCAGTTGTACTAGCAAACCGGAGGTTAAACTAACTTGTTTTAAAAGATACGGACACATACATAAATTATATAATAACAAAATGTATTTACAAGTAACAGTATGTATGTGCAAGAATTAAAAAAAAGTTTAATAACACCAATAGCTACCTACTATTTTAATGGGATGTATGAAGTTGATGGGATGAACACAGTTTCGGAATATTTGGTGGAATATTAGATAAAGACACTCGCATTTCATCATCAAGCATTTTTAAACTTCCACTTCCTATCCATATATCAAGAGCAGGAGCCGTAATGCACTACTGGGAGCTGACTTCAGCTCAGCGTTTAAGCTGCCACCCTCAGAGCTCTGTGAGTCCGATTGACTACTGCCTGCGCTGCAAACACACTGCTGTCCCACTCACTGGCTACACTTGCAGTCACAAGCCAATTAAGGAGACTACACGTGCAGTCAGGAGCCAATGTGCCGCCAAATCCACCAATGGTAATAGTTTCAGTTCTCACTGAGCTGTGCCAATTGGTTAAGATGATCTGTGACCCACTAGGTATCAATCACGTGTCAACCATGTGATATGTGAAGCAGGCAGGCGGAAAGTCAGAAACCAAAAAACAATTTTATTTTTATTTTTTTAATTTAAAAGAATTTGTGCTGAAGCAGGGACACACCTACACACTGCTGCCGACACACTAGTGTGTCCCGACACACAGTTTGGAAAGCACTGCAATAGAGGGTTTTTCAGACCCGCCCTCTATGCTCTACTGAGCGGGTCTGGTTTTCCCTCAAAGCGCATCTGGCCAGCTGTCTATTCACAGCCCGGCAAGAGCCCAGAGGGCGGGTCTGAAAAACCCTCTTTTGTAATAAAAAATGCCCGGCAATATTATGTTTTATAAAGCTAGCACTAAAATAATGTTATATAATGTGCAGAATTATATAACATTATTTTCCATGTTTACTGGCCCTTTAACTGGCAGTAGTAGTATAACCCAAATGTCCTAAATTGTATTTTATTTTATTTGTTTCCACTCATGTTTAAATGTATAGTTTAAATGTTTACAAAAATGTTAGTTAATGACAACTTAGCTTGTTAAATTTAATTGTGTTTTCTGATTCTATTGATTAGTGAATTTGCAGAGTGATTAACTACAAAATCTCTCACGTATCAAATACGGGAGGAAGAATTTAGAGAAAACCTATATAAAGAGCATATTGACATAGTTCAGTTCCAAAAATTAATTTGGTCTTCGAGTTTTAAGTTTTAAAATCCAGTAGACTTCTTGTCTAGCCAATAGTTGATCCCTATCTCCTCCTCGCTGTGGGGAGAGGACATGCTCAACTATGGTCCATTTCAGGCTATTTGGATTCTTATTATGGTGATAACTGAAATGCATAATCAATGGGGTTGTCAATACACCAGTTTTTATGCTGCAGATGTGCTCACAAATTCGGGACCTGACCTCACGTGAAATCATACCCACATATTGTAGGTTACACAAAGAACAAGTTAAAGACTATCCCAGAAGAATGGTAACCAATATCAGAAACAGTGTAGAAACAAAGAATAGAGATCTACTATTTAGAAATAATGGGAGAACGACACAAACAAATTATGGGACATAGAAAATGACCTTTCTAACCACGTATAGTGATTAGTGAGCAGTATGGACAGATCTGTGAGATCATATCCAAACACTATCCCTTACTTACAGCAGACAATGATTTAGCTGAAACTGTCAGAAAAGGTTGCAGGTTTGACTTTAAAAGAGGCTTAACAATAGGTAATAGAGTGGCACCTACCACTCTAAAAAGTAAGAACAAAGGCATACAGAGTTCTTGGTTAACAACAAAAGGAGTTTATAAATGCCACAATACTAATTGTATAGCTTGTGACCACGTACAAATGGGTAATGGATTTCAGAGTGAGGTTATCAAAGAAATTTTCCAACATAACAAATGCTACAATTGTAGAACCACCTATATAATATAACTATTAACTTGTTCTTTATGTAACCTACAATATGTGGGTATGACCTCACGAGAGGTCAGGTCCCGAATTCGTGAGCACATCTGCAACATAAAAGCTGGTGTATTGACAACCCCATTGATTATGCATTTCAATTATCATCATAA
Organism: Bombina bombina; assembly: GCF_027579735.1. Taxonomy (NCBI): domain Eukaryota; kingdom Metazoa; phylum Chordata; class Amphibia; order Anura; family Bombinatoridae; genus Bombina; species Bombina bombina. The sequence continues at coordinate 157,664,350 of NC_069505.1, forward strand.
TAAAAATCCAAATAGCCTGAAATGGACCATAGTTGAGCATGTCCTCTCCCCACAGTGAGGAGGAGATAGGGATCAACTATTGGCTAGACAAGAAGTTTACTGGATTTTAAAACTTAAAACTCGAAGACCAAATGGACTTAATAGTGAGTACGATCTGATTAATTTTTGGAACTGAACTATGTCAATATGCTCTTTATATAGGTTTTCTCTAAATTCTTCCTCCAGTATATTAAATTTAACAAGCAAAGTTGTCATTAACTAAAATTTTTGTAAACATCTAAACTATACGTTTAAACATGAGTGGAAACAAATAAAATAAAATACAATTTGGGACATTTGGGTATACTATCGCTGCCAGTTAAGTTGAATATGGAGGATTAAAGGCTAGAAAAAGAATCCCGAAGATTCGGTATAGAAACAGGACCCCCCCGATTCAGTAAATCATGATTTAAAATGTAACTTATAAGAAATCTAGAAGATATAGTCGTTGTGGTTATGCAATAACGCTGTAAACATTGTTTCACAAACATGGTATGGGATTGTGATTGGCTCACATGAGATTCAGGGTACATCAGGATCGGTTTATTGTTAATATGTTTAAACCAATAGTGTGAAGACAATAGGTTTGGCGGTCACAAACAAAGCTATGACTACGGCTAGCAAAGCCGAAACACGTCAGCTCTAGGGACAACCAACCTTGTGATGAGGATGCTACATTGTTGTGCTGTGTTGTACTGATTGATGATTGAGTTTTTAATAATATGATCAAATAAAGAAGAAATACATTTTATAGAAGCAAGTTTGCGAGATTCTCTCTGCCCTTCCTTGTCAATTTTAGAATTGCATTTTAGCCAATCAGTGCTGACTCCTAGGTAAATCCAGGCATAATGTTATCTATTTTGCACACGTGAACCAATGCCCTGTCAAAATGCATTCAGATAAGAGGCAGAATTCAAGGGCTAAGAAATTAGCATATGAGCCTACCTAGGTTTAGCTTTCAACTAAGAATACCAAGAGAACAAAGCACAATTGTGATAAAAGTAAATTGGAAAGTTGTTTAAAATGACATGCCCTATCTAAATCACGAAAGTTTTTAATTTTGACTAGACTGTCCCTTTTAAAATATATTACAGTCTGCAGTTTCATGCAGCTATGCACTTTACTGCCATATAAAACACTGTATCTTCTATCATCTGTATTATTAGCTACAAAAGGATATTTTGAAAAGCACACAACACACATTTTTTACCCAGAAACAAACCTCTTATATTATGAGATTTATTTACAGGTGAAACAAGGCTTCACTGGTGCCCCAAGGCTGAGGAGGGGCCCCCATTTTGTTTGCATAGACTTCCTGTACAAATCTGTGGACAGGTTTTTCTGTACATCAATTTTCAAAATGTTACCACCATAATGTAAAGGTAAATTATTACACTTTCTTAAAGGGATAGTAAACACCTTGAGATTTTTATATAAAATGTTTGGTTATGTGCAATTAAACAAACTCGCTATATATGTTCATTATTTATTTTGACCACTTTTCATGTAATTTAGTTCTGAAAATAGAACATTTATTTAATTCTCAGAACTTGAAATGCCCCCTGCGGATGTTTCAAGGCTAACACTGCGTCATATATGTCCCTAATAAATTTACTTTTTCAGATAACAACTGAAAAACTAATTCACTTTATACTAACTTTATGACAGTGACTATCTTTGCTGTGTGCAGTAAAAATGATGTTAATTTGTTTTAAAAATGTTAAGACTTGACTGATATGTTATTTTCTATGACAACAGAACAGAATTGTAATTACAAGGTTTTACTGTCCCTTTAAATTGTAAGCCTTATTTTGCTGGGGGTACACAGAACAGCCAGACATGATCCAAGTGGAGCCCTGGCATCAACAGGCCACTGTCTAGTGATGCCAACAATGACAGTTAAAGGGACAGCCTTTAAAGGGACAGCCTACACCAGAATTTGTCTTGTTTTAAAAGACAGATAATCCCTTTATTACCAATTCCCCAGTTTTGCATAACCAACACAGTTATATTAATACACATATTGCTTCTGTTATTACCTTGTATCTGAGCCTCTGCAAACTGCCCCGTTGTTTCAGTTCTTTTGACAGACATCCATTTTAGCCATTCAGTGCCCTCTCATAAGTAACTCTACGGCAGTGACAATGTTATCTATATGGCACACATGAAATAACGCCCTCTAGCTGTGAAAAACTCTCAAAATGCATTCAGATAAGATGCGGCCTTCATGGACTAAGAAATTAGCATATGAGCCTACCTAGGTTTATATTTCAACTAAGAATACCAAGAGAATAATGCAAAATTGATGATAAAAGTAAATTGGAAAGTCGTTTAAAATTGCATGCCCTATCTGAATCATAAAAGTTTAATTTTGACTAGACTGTCCCTTTAAGTCCCTATGCCACTGGGTGAGACTAGTCCAGTGAGATAGTCCCTGTGAATTCTGTATTCCTTTGAAAATACAATCCTAATTCTAAAAGAAATAAATAATATAAAATATAGTTGGTAGTACATTTTCTGAGGCAGATATTTGCTTCTCTGTTTTTTGCTTTACTCTCCTATCTCATGTGACAGCTTTGGTCTTTTATCGCTATCTAACCACAGTCACTCTATATCTAAAAATGTGCATGGGATATTTTTACACACAGCAACTATTATCCAAAGTAGTAATTTATAATTTTAGACTGTTTGTAAAAAACAAAAAACCCACATACAATAATAATAAAAAACATAATTTATGTAAGAACTTACCTGATAAATTCATTTCTTTCATATTAGCAAGAGTCCATGAGCTAGTGACGTATGGGATATACATTCCTACCAGGAGGGGCAAAGTTTCCCAAACCTCAAAATGCCTATAAATACACCCCTCACCACACCCACAATTCAGTTTAACGAATAGCCAAGAAGTGGGGTGATAAAGTGCGAAAGCATATAAAATAAGGAATTGGAATAATTGTGCTTTATACAAAAATCATAACCACCACAAAAAAAGGGCGGGCCTCATGGACTCTTGCTAATATGAAAGAAATGAATTTATCAGGTAAGTTCTTACATAAATTATGTTTTCTTTCATGTAATTAGCAAGAGTCCATGAGCTAGTGACGTATGGGATAATGATTACCCAAGATGTGGATCTTTCCACACAAGAGTCACTAGAGAGGGAGGGATAAAATAAAGACAGCCAATTCCTGCTGAAAATAATCCACACCCAAAATAAAGTTTAATGAAAAACATAAGCAGAAGATTCAGACTGAAACCACTGCCTGAAGTACTTTTCTACCAAAAACTGCTTCAGAAGAAGAAAATACATCAAAATGGTAGAATTTAGTAAAAGTATGCAAAGAGGACCAAGTTGCTGCTTTGCAAATCTGATCAACCGAAGCTTCATTCCTAAACGCCCAGGAAGTAGAAACTGACCTGGTAGAATGAGCTGTAATCCTCTGAGGCGGAGTTTTACCCGACTCAACATAGGCAAGATGAATTAAAGATTTCAACCAAGATGCCAAAGAAATAGCAGAAGCTTTCTGGCCCTTTCTAGAACCGGAAAAGATAACAAATAGACTAGAAGTCTTTCGGAAAGATTTAGTAGCTTCAACATAATATTTCAAAGCTCTAACAACATCCAAAGAATGCAATGATTTCTCCTTAGAATTCTTAGGATTAGGACATAATGAAGGAACCACAATTTCTCTACTAATGTTGTTGGAATTCACAACTTTAGGTAAAAATTCAAAAGAAGTTCGCAACACCGCCTTATCCTGATGAAAAATCAGAAAAGGAGACTCACAAGAAAGAGCAGATAATTCAGAAACTCTTCTGGCAGAAGAGATGGCCAAAAGGAACAAAACTTTCCAAGAAAGTAATTTAATGTCCAATGAATGCATAGGTTCAAAGGGAGGAGCTTGAAGAGCTCCCAGAACCAAATTCAAACTCCAAGGAGGAGAAATAGACTTAATGACAGGTTTTATACGAACCAAAGCTTGTACAAAACAATGAATATCAGGAAGAATAGCAATCTTTCTGTGGAAAAGAACAGAAAGAGCAGAGATTTGTCCTTTCAAGGAACTTGCAGACAAACCCTTATCTAAACCATCCTGAAGAAACTGTAAAATTCTCGGTATTCTAAAAGAATGCCAAGAAAAATGATGAGAAAGACACCAAGAAATATAAGTCTTCCAGACTCTATAATATATCTCTCTAGATACAGATTTACGAGCCTGTAACATAGTATTAATCACAGAGTCAGAGAAACCTCTTTGACCAAGAATCAAGCGTTCAATCTCCATACCGTTAAATTTAAGGATTTCAGATCCTGATGGAAAAAAGGACCTTGTGACAGAAGGTCTGGTCTTAACGGAAGAGTCCACGGTTGGCAAGAGGCCATCCGGACAAGATCCGCATACCAAAACCTGTGAGGCCATGCCGGAGCTACCAGCAGAACAAACGAGCATTCCTTCAGAATCTTGGAGATTACTCTTGGAAGAAGAACTAGAGGCGGAAAGATATAGGCAGGATGATACTTCCAAGGAAGTGATAATGCATCCACTGCCTCCGCCTGAGGATCCCGGGATCTGGACAGATATCTGGGAAGTTTCTTGTTTAGATGAGACGCCATCAGATCTATTTCTGGAAGTTCCCACCTTTGAACAATCTGAAGAAATACCTCTGGGTGAAGAGACCATTCGCCCGGATGCAACGTTTGGCGACTGAGATAATCCGCTTCCCAATTGTCTACACCTGGGATATGAACCGCAGAGATTAGACAGGAGCTGGATTCCGCCCAAACCAAAATTTGAGATACTTCTTTCATAGCCAGATGACTGTGAGTCCCTCCTTGATGATTGATGTATGCCACAGTTGTGACATTGTCTGTCTGAAAACAAATGAACGATTCTCTCTTCAGAAGAGGCCAAAACTGAAGAGCTCTGAAAATTGCACGGAGTTCCAAAATATTGATCGGTAATCTCACCTCCTGAGATTCCCAAACTCCTTGTGCCGTCAGAGATCCCCACACAGCTCCCCAACCTGTGAGACTTGCATCTGTTGAAATTACAGTCCAGGTCGGAAGCACAAAAGAAGCCCCCTGAATTAAACGATGGTGATCTGTCCACCACGTTAGAGAGTGTCGAACAATCGGTTTTAAAGATATTAATTGAGATATCTTTGTGTAATCCTTGCACCATTGATTCAGCATACAGAGCTGAAGAGGTCGCATGTGAAAACGAGCAAAGGGGATCGCGTCCGATGCAGCAGTCATAAGACCTAGAATTTCCATGCATAAGGCTACCGAAGGGAATGATTGTGACTGAAGGTTTCGACAAGCTGAAATCAATTTTAGACGTCTCTTGTCTGTTAAAGACAGAGTCATGGACACTGAATCTATCTGGAAACCCAGAAAGGTTACCCTTTTCTGAGGAATCAATGAACTTTTTGGTAAATTGATCCTCCAACCATGATCTTGAAGAAACAACACAAGTCGATTCGTATGAGATTCTGCTAAATGTAAAGACTGAGCAAGTACCAAGATATCGTCCAAATAAGGAAATACCACAATACCCTGTTCTCTGATTACAGACAGAAGGGCACCGAGAACCTTTGTAAAAATTCTTGGAGCTGTAGCTAGGCCAAATGGTAGAGCCACAAACTGGTAATGCTTGTCCAGAAAAGAGAATCTCAGGAACTGATAATGATCTGGATGAATCGGAATATGCAGATATGCATCCTGTAAATCTATTGTGGACATATAATTCCCTTGCTGAACAAAAGGCAAGATAGTCCTTATAGTTACCATCTTGAACGTTGGTATCCTTACATAACGATTCAATATTTTTAGATCCAGAACTGGTCTGAAGGAATTCTCCTTCTTTGGTACAATGAAGAGATTTGAATAAAACCCCATCCCCTGTTCCGGAACTGGAACTGGCATAATTACTCCAGCCAACTCTAGATCTGAAACACAATTCAGAAATGCTTGAGCTTTCACTGGATTTACTGGGACACGGGAAAGAAAAAATCTCTTTGCAGGAGGTCTCATCTTGAAACCAATTCTGTACCCTTCTGAAACAATGTTCTGAATCCAAAGATTGTGAACAGAATTGATCCAAATTACTTTGAAAAAACGTAACCTGCCCCCTACCAGCTGAGCTGGAATGAGGGCCGCACCTTCATGTGGACTTAGAAGCAGGCTTTGCCTTTCTAGCAGGCTTGGATTTATTCCAGACTGGAGATGGTTTCCAAACTGAAACTGCTCCTGAGGATGAAGGATCAGGCTTTTGTTCTTTGTTGAAACGAAAGGAACGAAAACGATTATTAGCCCTGTTTTTACCTTTAGATTTTTTATCCTGTGGTAAAAAAGTTCCTTTCCCACCAGTAACAGTTGAGATAATAGAATCCAACTGAGAACCAAATAATTTGTTACCCTGGAAAGAAATGGAAAGTAGAGTTGATTTAGAAGCCATATCAGCATTCCAAGTCTTAAGCCATAAAGCTCTTCTAGCTAAAATAGCAAGAGACATAAACCTGACATCAACTCTGATAATATCAAAAATGGCATCACAGATAAAATTATTAGCATGCTGAAGAAGAATAATAATATCATGAGAATCATGATTTGTTACTTGTTGCGCTAAAGTTTCCAACCAAAAAGTTGAAGCTGCAGCAACATCAGCCAATGATATAGCAGGTCTAAGAAGATTACCTGAACACAGATAAGCTTTTCTTAGAAAGGATTCAATTTTCCTATCTAAAGGATCCTTAAACGAAGTACCATCTGACGTAGGAATGGTAGTACGTTTAGCAAGGGTAGAAATAGCCCCATCAACTTTAGGGATTTTGTCCCAAAATTCTAACCTGTCAGACGGTACAGGATATAATTGCTTAAAACGTTTAGAAGGAGTAAATGAATTACCCAATTTATCCCATTCTTTGGAAATTACTGCAGAAATAGCATTAGGAACAGGAAAAACTTCTGGAATAACCACAGGAGATTTAAATACCTTATCTAAACGTTTAGAATTAGTATCAAGAGGACCAGAATCCTCTATTTCTAAAGCAATTAGTACTTCTTTAAGTAAAGAACGAATAAATTCCATTTTAAATAAATATGAAGATTTATCAGCATCAATCTCTGAAACAGAATCCTCTGAACCAGAAGAGTCATCAGAATCAGAATGATGATGTTCATTTAAAAATTCATCTGTAGGGAGAGAAGTTTTAAAAGATTTTTTACGTTTACTAGAAGGAGAAATAACAGACATAGCCTTCTTGATGGATTCAGAAACAAAATCTCTTAGATTATCAGGAACATTCTGCACCTTAGATGTTCAAGGAACTGCAACAGACAATGGTACTTTACTAAAGGAAATATTATCTGCATTAACAAGTTTGTCATGACAATTAATACAAACAACAGCCGGAGAAATAGCTACCAAAAGTTTACAGCAGATACACTTAGCTTTGGTAGATCCAGCACTAGACAGCGATTTTCCTGTAGTATCTTCTGGCTCAGATGCAACGTGAGACATCTTGCAATATGTAAGAGAAAAAACAACATATAAAGCAAAATTGATCAAATTCCTTAAATGACAGTTTCAGGAATGGGAAAAAATGCCAAAGAACAAGCTTCTAGCAACCAGAAGCAATGAAAAATGAGACTTAAATAATGTGGAGACAAAAGCGACGCCCATATTTTTTAGCGCCAAATAAGACGCCCACATTATTTGGCGCCTAAATGCTTTTGGCGCCAAAAATGACGCCACATCCGGAACGCCGACATTTTTGGCGCAAAATAACGTCAAAAAATGACGCAACTTCCGGCGACACGTATGACGCCGGAAACGGAAAAGAATTTTTGCGCCAAAAAAGTCCGCGCCAAGAATGACGCAATAAAATGAAGCATTTTCAGCCCCCGCGAGCCTAACAGCCCACAGGGAAAAAGAGTCACATTTTTGAAGGTAAGAAAAAATGATTAAATCAAATGCATTATCCCAAATATGAAACTGACTGTCTGAAAAATAAGGAAAGTTGAACATTCTGAGTCAAGGCAAATAAATGTTTGAATACATATATTTAGAACTTTATAAACAAAGTGCCCAACCATAGCTTAGAGTGTCACAGAAAATAAGACTTACTTACCCCAGGACACTCATCTACATGTTGTAGAAAGCCAAACCAGTACTGAAACGAGAATCAGCAGAGGTAATGGTATATAAATAAGAGTATATCGTCGATCTGAAAAGGGAGGTAAGAGATGAATCTCTACGACCGATAACAGAGAACCTATGAAATAGACCCCGTAGAAGGAGATCACTGCATTCAAATAGGCAATACTCTCCTCACATCCCTCTGACATTCACTGCACGCTGAGAGGAAAACCGGGCTCCAACTTGCTGCGGAGCGCATATCAACGTAGAATCTAGCACAAACTTACTTCACCACCTCCATAGGAGGCAAAGTTTGTAAAACTGAATTGTGGGTGTGGTGAGGGGTGTATTTATAGGCATTTTGAGGTTTGGGAAACTTTGCCCCTCCTGGTAGGAATGTATATCCCATACGTCACTAGCTCATGGACTCTTGCTAATTACATGAAAGAAATACACTAACAATGTCTACTCTAAAAATAATCTTTTTCCATTTCACATGTTTGATCTTGATCATGAACTGTTTCTCAGAGTGGTATAATAGGGTATGTTGTAGTATTTTACCATATGCTCCTTACTGTATTATCATTAATTTCACACAATTAGGTCATCTCCATTCAATGGTTTATCACGCAGTGTAATACATTATAATACTGTGCTTAGCTTCTGAAACAGCCCTAACTGACATAAGGCAAACCCCACCATAAAGAACTAATAGCTTGTTCTATGGGAGGATGTGCATCAAGGGGGCAGTGTCTTTTTAACCACTTGTGTCTTTTACAAAGAAGTTCCCTAAAGTACATCAAACTGTTTCAATATAAAAGGACCTTATACTTTTAAGGAGAAAGTAAACACCTTGAAATTGTAATTTATAAGATTTAGTTTCACATAATAAAACAACTCGGCAATATATATAATTATTTATTTTCCCCATTTTACATGTAATTTAGCTCTGAAAATTGTGAGTTTTCTAACCCACAGAACTGGAAATGCACAGGGCAGACTTCTCCCAGCTAACCTTGCCACATATATTTTCCTAATTGGCTGCTGCAGATAGTAACTGTAAAACAATGCAATTTTTGACCGTGACTAGTCTTGTTGTCTGCACACACCTAAGCCTAGATTGGCTTCTCCAAATAAGGCAAATGATAGGCTGAGTTTGGCTACTGAAAACAATTGCAGCTAACACTGTTAATTTGTTGTAAACATGTTTAGACTTGGCTGGTATGTTATTCTATAGTAAGACATCAAAAATGTCTTATAATCATATGGTATTTAGTGCCCATTTACATTTTTGAAACTAACCCCGGCAAGCGTTTCAGTCTGTATGGGCTTTGTCAGTGATGGTGCAGCGTTATATTCAACCATACATCCTATTCTCTGTTAATAAGCAGACACTGCTGTGCTAAGGTATTTACTTTTAAATACAAAAGTCACAACTGCGTGCTTTATCTGAGTCCCAACTCAGATAGAGGGGCCTATCTATCAAGCCCCTGTTTGAAGACTCACCAGAAAACATAATTTATGTAAGAACTTGCCTGATAAATTCATTTCTTTCATATTAGCAAGAGTCCATGAGCTAGTGACGTATGGGATATACATTCCTACCAGGAGGGGCAAAGTTTCCCAAACCTCAAAATGCCTATAAATACACCCCTCACCACACCCACAAATCAGTTTAACGTATAGCCAAGAAGTGGGGTGATAAGAAAAAAGTGCGAAAGCATAAAAAATAAGGAATTGGAATAATTGTGCTTTATACAAAAAAATCATAACCACCACAAAAAAGGGTGGGCCTCATGGACTCTTGCTAATATGAAAGAAATGAATTTATCAGGTAAGTTCTTACATAAATTATGTTTTCTTTCATGTAATTAGCAAGAGTCCATGAGCTAGTGACGTATGGGATAATGACTACCCAAGATGTGGATCTTCCACGCAAGAGTCACTAGAGAGGGAGGGATAAAATAAAGACAGCCAATTCTGCTGAAAAAAATCCACACCCAAAACAAAGTTTAAATCTTATAATGAAAAAAATGAAATTACAAGCAGAAGAATCAAACTGAAACAGCTGCCTGAAGTACTTTTCTACCAAAAACAGCTTCAGAAGAAGAAAACACATCAAAATGGTAGAATTTAGTAAAAGTATGCAAAGAAGACCAAGTGGCTGCTTTGCAAATCTGATCAACCGAAGCTTCATTCCTAAACGCCCAGGAAGTAGAAACTGACCTAGTAGAATGAGCTGTAATCCTTTGAGGCGGAGTTTTACCCGACTCGACATAAGCATGATGAATCAAAGATTTTAACCAAGATGCCAAAGAAATGGCAGAAGCCTTCTGACCTTTCCTAGAACCGGAAAAGATAACAAATAGACTAGAAGTCTTTCGGAAATCCTTAGTAGCTTCAACATAATATTTCAAAGCTCTAACTACATCCAAAGAATGCAACGACTTTTCCTTAGAATTCTTAGGATTAGGACACAATGAAGGAACCACAATTTCTCTACTAATGTTGTTAGAATTCACAACCTTAGGTAAAAATTTAAAAGAAGTTCGCAACACTGCCTTATCCTGATGAAAAGGAGACTAGCTGGGGGAACTTCCTGTTGGGAGAAGCTGGCGTGTGAGGACGCCGCTCTGTGCGCAAGTGTTTGTGGCGCAGTGTTACATCGCTACCGACCGGTGCTTGCCTTGCCGTTGCTCGTGGAGACTGCTATCCTGGCGGGGCGGAATCCCTGAGCTCGGACGTGGAGCTAGCGCTGTGGAAGTCCCTTAAAGGCCGAATTTGCTCTGTCGGCTAGAGCCTCCTTCTTACCTGGTCCTGGCCCTGGTTGACGGCGGGTTTAAGAGTTAACACCAAGAGTTAACACCAGCGTGCGCAAGGGGTGCATAAACCGCTGGCGTCGGAATCAAAAGGAAGGTGCCGATATTGAAGCTGCTGCCTGGAAGTCCCGATTGCTACCTGGAGGTGTCCGGTGCAGTAAAAGGTGAACGACCGTGGAGAGCAGCAAACAGGCCTAGAAGTGTACAATACTGGAGGTTTTAACCGCAAGTATACATCGTGTTGGCTAATAACAGTTAAAAAGGCACCTGAAATGCTTGTATGACTCTGATCCTGCCCATACCCTATAGACTGATATTTATGTTGTGTCTGTGACTGGGGCCTCAAATCTTCTTTTTTTCCTCTCCAAACACATCTTCAATTATGTTAAAAGCACAGACACTTGGATACAGGTGAACTCTGCAAGTGGAAGTTTAGAAGCCCATACTGTTCTCTTTAAGTTATGGTGATAATCTAGATTACTTAAAGATGAAAGAAGATGCTTTATAATCATAACATTTTGCTTGGTGTGTAAAGGAAAGAAGATCAAAACCTATAATCACTGGGAACGTTTTATTTTTCAGGAACATTACATTAAAGGAAACGACTCCTGATTAACAGAAACCAAGTATTATCTGCCCAACTCAATGTGCTGTTTTCTAGTATACTTTCTGTTTTTGTTACCTATAAGTAATGTGAAGATGATAAATACTAGAGTATTAGTGAATACCCTGGGAAGATAGCTAATATTAAGCAGTCAATGGTCTCTGTCTCTTGGTTCAGTAAGGCCACAGAAAGGTGTAATAAGTGTAATAGGTAAACCATTAAAGGGGTTTAAGTTATGCCTATGCTTATAATAATAGAAGAACTTTCTTGTTAATATATTACTCACTGATTCTGGATCTCTTGAAAGTTAGTATTTGTGTACTTAATGTCGTAGTGACAAGCCAGTACTCACAATAACAATAAGTGTGGAAAAAAAAATCTTTTTTTTTTTTTTTGGATTGTGGTATTGGAATCAAAATAGAACGTAGATAGCAGCAACTTGGAAAGGAAACACTCGAGCACTCCCCTTCTTTTTTTTTCCCTCTTCTTCTTTTTTTACACTTTTTTTTTTCACACCATTATATCACATGGAAAGATTTGTATCACACACCAAAGCGAATTCCCCGATAATGCCTCCTAAGCACAAAGGAGAAAAAAAAACACTAGACAATATGACACTAGCATTTCACATGAAGTCACGCCTAACACATCTATAAATCCTGACTCACCTAACCTTATCAGCCAAATAGCTGGAATTATTAATCCACAGTTTGATTCACTAAAGACAGAAATGACCACACTAACAAATGAGGTAAGACAGTTCCATACTAGGCTTGAAGAAGCAGAAAACAGGATCTCTGACATAGAAGATAGGGTTAATAGTCAAGACCAACTTACAATAGCACACCAAACCATGCTAGATGAGTTGCAGGCCAGAATTGAAGAGATAGAGGATCGTGCCCACCGTAATAATTTTAGGATAATTGGATTACCAGAATCTGATAAATATCAAGATTTAATTGCTTTTGCCTCTACTATGCTTCCTGAGATACTAAATTGCCCAAACAATAGTCCAATAAGGATTGAGCGTGCGCACAGAGTAGGACCAACACGCACAAGTAAAGATGGAAATTTGAGACCAAGAGCTGTGATAGTCAAAGTATCACATTTTCAAGATAAAGTTAATCTTTTTAGATGCTATAGGAAGAAATATCCACTGACAATAGAACAACACAAGATTCTTTTATTTTCAGATTGTTCTATAGAAACGTTAGGTAAACGCAGGGAAATGTCCCCATTTTGCTCGAAACTTATACAAGCTAATTATAATGCCAGGCTGTTGTATCCAGCAAAAATTGCAGTGAGGATAAATGGTGAAATTAGGATGCTAAAAGACCCTAAGGAAGCGCAAAGTTTTTTAACAGAAAATAAGATTAATTAATCTGCTGTTTTAGTATTAATATGTTTAAAAGATATTGTATTTCAATGGCTTGCTCTGTTTGTGTTTGGCTTTTTCTTTTTTTTTCCCTTCTTTGGTACATGCATGTTCTTGAAATTAAGAATATACATTCATATTTTATAGGAAGTGCTTGGTGTGGGGGTTATTTTTTTTTTTTCTTCTCTTTTTTTTTTTTGTGTGTTTGTTTGGCCCTGTTTGGTTTTGTTTAGTGTGTATCCTCCATTTTTTTATAAAATATGGCTGGTCCTGATATAAAAATCGTTGTCTTGGAATGTGGGAGGGATAACTTCCCCCAGTAAAAGAAAGTCCATTATTAGACAGGCCGGGAAGTTAAAACCTGATATCCTTTGTTTGCAAGAGACCCATCTTAAAGCCCCAGAATTAACCAAATTAAAAATTCAATGGGTCGGTGAAGTGATTGCTACTCCATGCACCCAAAGAAAGAGAGGGGTTGCAATTCTAATTAACAAGAACTTGACTTATAAGGTTGTGCATGATGAGAAAGATAGCGATGGTAGATTTCAAATAATAAAAATAGAAATTAACAACTCAGTCTTTATTCTATGTAACGTATATGGTCCCAATTTTATTGACTGGGAATTCTGGGATAACCTCCGTGGAAAACTTTTAAAATTTTCCAAGGAAAACATAATTATAGCGGGGGACTTCAACATGGTTCCTGACTCTAAGCTTGATAGACTTGATAAAGGACAGCAATGTAAAAAAACTTGTGAAAATAGATTGCTTCGGAATTTTTGTAATTCTTTGGCTCTCAAAGATATCTGGCGCCTACAAAACCCGGATCTGAGAATGTACACCTGCGAGTCGAAAACTCATAAAACATTCTCGAGAATTGATCTGTTTTTGGTTTCAGACAAAATATGTTGACTAAATATAGTAACAGACATTGCAGATATAGTCATCTCGGACCATGCTATATTAACTTTAGTTATTAAATCTAATCTCAACAAGGAACTAAACAATTTCTCTAAATTTTTCTTTCCTAAACATTTGCTCCATAATATTAAATTTAAAAATTGGTTACAGTCCAAATGGACGGAGTTTTACAATTTTAACAAAACATATATAAATAAAACAGAAATATTTTGGGAGACTGCTAAATGTTTCTTTAGAGGGGAAATAAAAGCATATATGTGCAAATGGAAACGCAAGAATAAGCAGAGGGAGTATCAGTTAGGCAATGCTTTGAAGAATAGTTTTAGGGCATATATTTCATCTGTAAGTGAACAAAATTGGGATAAGTATATTAAGGCCAAATCAGAGAGAGATTTATTTTTAAAGCAACAAACAGCAAGCAGAGAACTGAGACAGAAAGCACTATATGGGGGTTTCTCAGGGCATTCAGTGAAATATCTTGCACGACTCACTAAGAAAAACTCAAATAATAGGATAATGGCAGTCCAATCTAATAAGCAAAGATTCACTAACAATGCGGACATAAAAAAAGTTTTTCATCTGTTTTATCAGGACCTATATGCAGAAAGAGAGATACATCTTGAAAATAAAGAAATATTTTGGCAGAAAATTAAAATTCCAAAACTATCTCTGGAGCAATTAAATAATCTTAATCAACCTATTTCTATGGACGAAATCAAAGTAAGTATTAAAACCTCTAAATTAAGTAAAGCTCCAGGGCCTGATTTCCTTCCTTCCGAATTTTATAAAATGCTCCAAGAACAAATAAGTCCAATTTTACTTAAGTTGTTCAATGAGTATTATCAGAATGGAAAAGAGTGCTCTAGTAATTTTGCAGCTTCAAATATAGCCCTGATTCTTAAAAAAGATAAAGATGCTGAAAATCCCTCCTCCTATCGTCCCATATCTCTACTTAATGTAGATTATAAGTTAATAACAACTATCTTAGCGAAGAGATTGCAGAAATATCTTGACACATTAATTCATAGTGACCAAGTAGGATTCATGACAGGCCGTAGTTCAATGAAAAGCTTGCGGAAAGTTACAATCCTGCTGGATTGGTACCGGAATAAAGCCTACTCAAAAGGAACCCATTTAAGAAATGATTCAGCAATCCTTACAGTCGATGCCGAAAAGGTATTCGACTCGATTACCTGGGATCATTTATTTACTTCATTGACAAAATTTGGCCTGACAGGACAATTCCAACAATTTATTCATAATATTTATAAGAATCCTTGTTCTTCTCTGATTATTAATGATGACATCTCTGAGAGATTTAAGCTAAACAGAGGTACTAGACAAGGGTGCCCGCTCTCGCCACTCTTGTTTAATTTATCCCTGGAACCACTAGCGATTCTACTAAGACAGGAACTTAAAGGGATATGTCTGGGGAAGAATATTCTGACTCTCCTTCTGTATGCAGATGACCTGCTTATCTTTCTGAATAATACAGTACAGAGTATCCCTCAATTAATACGTATCATAGAGGTTTATAGTTCCATTTCAGGATATAAAATAAACACTTCCAAATCAGAGTTACTATGGATTATGAGGACCCCATATAGTATAAGAAGCCACCCTTTCAAAGAAGTTACAAGTATTAAATATTTAGGTATTGTTCTTAGTGCAGATCCGGCACATTGGTGCGCATTCAATTTTCCTGAATTCTTCGAATATGGGGAAAAAAAATTAGAACAGTGTATGAATTTGCCTCTATCTCTCTCCGCACGCGTGGCTTTAATTAAAATTGTTTTATTCCCTAAACTATTATATTTGCTACAAAATCTCCCGCTTCTATTATCTCGGAGAGATCTAAGTTCATTCAACCGGGTTTGTTCCTTTTTTATATGGCATGGTAAAAGACCACGAATATCTATGCAGAAACTGGCCATGCGTAAAAGTATGGCTGGGATGGCATTTCCAAATATTCAATACTACAATTGGGTTTCCCTGTTTAAATATGCAGTAGATTGGATTACCAAAAAAGAATATCTGACCTCATTAGAAATAGAATCGGACCTGGTCTCGCCATTTACCTTAAATGCGATTTTACACTGCTGCCCATCTAAATTACCAGCTAACATCAGCAATATGATAACCTTTTCTAATATTATTCGAGCCTGGCATAGAACATGCTTACAGATCAATGTAATACCATATGTATCGAACTATCTAACGATTACTGGGAATCCAGAATTCATTGCAGGTTTGGGGCGATCAACCTTTTTAAAATGGAATAATCAAGGATTAATATACCTTGTTCAAATAGTGGACACTCCATCGGGCCATATCAAACCCTTTTGCCAGATTACTAGAGAATTCGGAATTCCCCAATCTGAATTTTTCGCATACCTGCAACTTCGGCATTTTTTACAGACGATTAAAATTAAATATAGCCCAGATTGGGAATTAGGAAAGCTAGCAGATAATATTAAAGCTTACTCGAAAGGTAATTTTGCAATTACTAATTTTTACACTACCCTGATTTGCCATACGGGACATCAACTTATGAGTGCAATATTAATTAAATGGAATAGATTGTTCCCAGAGGTGACGTTGGAAAATATTCAAGCAAGCTTTTCATTGGTAAAAAAAACAAAAACTTCTAACGCCTGTAAAGAATCACAATTTAAATTGATTAATATGATATACATTACCCCTAAAAAAAATTGAAGGGTGGTATACAACTAGTAATCTATGTCCTAGATGCAGTTCAGATAGGGCGGATCTACTCCACTGTTTCTGGAGGTGTCCAAAGATCAGGCAGTTCTGGTCCAAAATTAATTTCTGGCTTAATAAATTTCTGGACACACAGATTTTATTAAAATCCCAACAGATCATTTTTCTAGTTAGTCCCGGGGAAAAGTATAGGAATACTCACTTAATTAATACTGCTATCACGATTGGGCGGATTTTAATTTTAGAAAAATGGAAAGCTTCTGCAGCTCCTAGTATGGCCGAGTTTTCCAAGCGTATAGAAACACAAATAATAATGGACCAATATAACATACAGATCTGGAACGAAAAACAGATAGAATTTTTTTTTGCCAAATGGTCCAGAGTGATTCGAATAATGCCAACGGGAGTACAAAAACAAATGGTTTTTCCATTCAAGCAATCTATTTTCTTCCAATTAAATATTCGTAATGGCAATTTTCCTATTAGTTGGACGAGCTAGATAGATGGATTAGTTCTCCCCTGCCTCACCTTCCCCCCCCCCCCCCGCACCAGCTCTGTAGTCCTAAGATTTCATATTTTCTTCCTATGAAATAAATGGAATTATTGTTTAAGTGTAACAAAAAGAACAGTACAATTTATAACTGTTGTAGCTCGGAAGGAAACGAGAGAAGGAGAAATAATGGAAACATTCTTGAACTTTGCTTTTGAACTGTATTCTTGATTGTTGTATAAGTGGTTTGTTGTACATTGTATTTTTTTTTTATTTATTATGTCATCCAGAGAAAAGAAAAAAAAAGTATCAATAAAAAGAAATTTAAAAAAAAAAAAAGAAAAGGAGATCCGCATACCAAAACCTGTGAGGCCATGCTGGAGCCACCAGCAGAACAAACGAGCACTCCTTTAGAATCTTGGAAATCACTCTTGGAAGAAGAACTAGAGGCGGAAAGATATAGGCAGGATGATACTTCCAAGGAAGTGACAATGCATCCACTGCCTCCGCTTGAGGATCCCTGGATCTGGACAGATACCTGGGAAGCTTCTTGTTTAGATGAGAAGCCATCAGATCTATTTCTGGAAGTCCCTACATTTGAACAATCTGAAGAAATACCTCTGGGTGAAGAGACCATTTGCCCGGATGTAACGTTTGGCGACTGAGATAATCCGCTTCCCAATTGTCTATACCTGGGATATGAACCGCAGAAATTAGACAGGAGCTGGATTCCGCCCATACCAGCATTCGAGATACTTCTTTCATAGCCAGAGGACTGTGAGTCCCTCCTTGATAATTGACATATGCCACGGTTGTGACATTGTCTGTCTGAAAACAAATGAACGACTCTCTCTTTAGAAGAGGCCATGACTGAAGAGCTCTGAAAATTGCACGGAGTTGATTGGTAATCTCACCTCCTGAGATTCCCAAACCCCTTGTGCTGTCAGAGACCCCAAACGGCTCCCCAACCTGTCAGACTTGCATCTGTTGAAATCACAGTCCAGGTCGGAAGAACAAAAGAAGCCCCCTGAACTAAACGATGGTGGTCTATCCACCACATCAGAGATTGTCGTACAATCGGTTTTAAAGATATTAATTGAGATATCTTTGTATAATCCCTGCACCACTGGTTCAGCATACAGAGCTGAAGAGGTCGCATGTGAAAACGAGCAAAGGGGATCGCGTCCGATGCAGCAGTCATAAGACCTAGAATTTCCATGCATAAGGCTACCGAAGGGAATGATCGAGACTGAAGGTTTCGACAAGCTGAAACCAATTTTAGACGTCTCTTGTCTGTCAGAGACAGAGTCATGGACACTGAATCTATCTGGAAACCTAAAAAGGTTACCCTTGTCTGAGGAATCAATGAATTTTTTGGTAAATTGATCCTCCAACCATGTTCTCGAAGAAACAATACAAGTCGATTCGTATGAGATTCTGCTAAATGTGAAGATTGAGCAAGTACCAAGATATCGTCCAAATAAGGAAATACCACAATACCCTGTTCTCTGATTACAGAGAGAAGGGCACCGAGAACCTTTGTAAAAATCCTTGGAGCTGTTGCTAGGCCAAATGGCAGAGCCACAAACTGGTAATGCTTGTCTAGGAAAGAGAATCTCAGAAACTGATAGTGATCTGGATGAATCGGAATATGCAGATATGCATCCTGTAAATCTATTGTGGACATATAATGCCCTTGCTGAACAAAAGGCAGAATAGTCCTTATAGTTACCATCTTGAATGTTGGTACCCTTACATAATGATTCAATATTTTTAAATCCAGAACTGGTCTGAAGGAATTCTCCTTCTTTGGTACAATGAAAAGATTTGAGTAAAACCCCAGCCCCTGTTCCAGAATTGGAACTGGCATAATTACTCCAGCCAACTCTAGATCTGAAACACATTTCAGAAATGCTTGAGCCTTCACTGGATTTACTGGGACACGGGAAAGAAAAAATCTTCTTGCAGGAGGCCTTATCTTGAAGCCTATTCTGTACCCTTGTGAAACAATGTTCTGAATCCAAAGATTGTGAATCGAATTGATCCAAATTTCTTTGAAAAATCGTAATCTGCCCCCTACCAGCTGAGCTGGAATGAGGGCCGCACCTTCATGTTGACTTGGGAGCTGGCTTTGGCTTTCTAAAAGGCTTGGATTTATTCCAGACTGGAGATGGTTTCCAAACTGATACTGCTCCTGTAGGGGAAGGATCAGGCTTTTGTTCCTTATTGTGACGAAAGGAACGAAAACGATTAGTAGACCTAAATTTACCTTTAGATTTTTTATCCTGTGGTAAAAAAAGTTCCTTTCCCTCCAGTAACAGTTGAAATAATAGAATCCAACTGTGAACCAAATAATTTATTACCCTGGAAAGAAAGGGAAAGCAAAGTTGACTTAGAAGACATATATGCATTCCATGTTTTAAGCCATAAAGCTCTTCTAGCGAAAATAGCTAGAGACATATACCTGACATCAACCCTGATGATATCAAAGATGGCATCACAAATAAAATTATTAGCATGTTGAAGAAGATTAACAATGCTATGAGAATTAGGATCTGATACTTGTTGCGCTAAAGCTTCCAACCAAAAAGTTGAAGCTGCAGCAACATCCGCTAAAGATATAGCAGGTCTAAGAAGATTACCTGAACATAAGTAAGCTTTTCTTAGAAAGGATTCAATTTTCCTATCTAAAGGATCCTCAAAGGAAATACTATCTGCCGTAGGAATAGTAGTATGTCTAGCAAGAGTAGAGATAGCTCCATCAACCTTAGGGATTTTGTCCCAAAACTCTAATCTGTCAGATGGCACAGGATATAATTGCTTAAAACGTTTAGAAGGAGTGAATGAATTACCCAAATTATTCCATTCCCTGGAAATTACTTCAGAAATAGCATCAGGGACAGGAAAAACTTCTTGAATAAATACAGGAGATTTAAAAACCTTATTTAAACGTTTAGATTTAGTATCAAGAGGACCAGATTCCTCTATCTCTAATGCAATTAAGACTTCTTTAAGTAAAGAACGAAAAAATTCCATTTTGAATAAATATGAAGATTTATCAGCATCAACCTCTGAAACTGAATCCTCTGAACCAGAGGAAACATTATCAGAATCAGAATGATGATGTTCATTTAAAAATTCATCTGAAAAATGAGAAGTTTTAAAAGACTTTTTCCGTTTACTAGAAGGAGAAATAACAGACATAGCCTTCTTAATGGATTTAGAAACAAAATCTCTTATGTTAACAGGAACACTCTGAGTATTAGATGTTGATGGAACAGCAACAGGTAATGTAACATTACTAAAGGAAATATTATCTGCATTAACAAGTTTGTCATGACATTCATTACAAACAACAGCTGGAGGAACAGATACCACAAGTTTACAGCAAATACACTTAACTTTGGTAGATCCAACATCAGGCAGCGATTTTCCAGAAGTATCTTCTGATTCAGGGTCAATCTGAGACATCTTGCAATATGTAATAGAAAAAACAACATATAAAGCAAAATTGATCAAATTCCTTAAATGACAGTTTCAGGAATGGGAAAAAATGCCAGTGAACAAGCTTCTAGCAACCAGAAGCAAATAAACAATGAGACTTAAATAATGTGGAGACAATAATGACGTCCATATTTTTTAGTGCCAAAAAAGACGCCCACATTATTTGGCGCCTAAATGCTTTTAGCACCAGAAATGACGCCACATCCGGTAACGCCGACACTTTTGGCGCAAAAACGTCAAAAATTACGCAACTTCCGGTGACAAGAACGACGCCGGAAATAACAAATAATTTTTTGCGCCAAAAAAGTCCGCATCAAGAATGACGCAATAAAATGAAGCATTTTCAGCCCCCGCGAGCCTAACAGCCCACAGGGAAAAAAGTCAAATTTTAAGGTAAGAAAAAAATTGATTGATCAAATGCATTATCCCATATAATGAAACTGACTGTCTGAAATAAGGAATGTTGAACATCCTGAATCAAGGCAAATAAATGTTTAAACACAATTATTTAGAACTTTATATAAAAGTGCCCAACCATAGCTTAGAGTGTCACAAAAATAAGACTTACTTACCCCAGGACACTCATCTACAAGTAGTAGAAAGCCAAACCAGTACTGAAACGAGAATCAGTAGAGGTAATGGTATATAAGAGTATATCGTCGATCTGAAAAGGGAGGTAAGAGATGAATCTCTACGACCGATAACAGAGAACCTATGAAATAGACCCCGTAGAAGGAGATCATTGAATTCAAATAGGCAATACTCTCTTCACATCCCTCTGACATTCACTGCACGCTGAGAGGAAAACCGGGCTCCAACCTGCTGCGGAGCGCATATCAACGTAGAATCTAGCACAAACTTACTTCACCACCTCCACAGGAGGCAAAGTTTGTAAAACTGATTTGTGGGTGCGGTGAGGGGTGTATTTATAGGCATTTTGAGGTTTGGGAAACTTTGCCCCTCCTGGTAGGAATGTATATCCCATACGTCACTAGCTCATGGACTCTTGCTAATTACATGAAAGAAACAGCAGTTATGAAGCAGCGGTCACAAAGATCGCTGCTTCGTAACCCTCTCCGCCTGCTCTGAGCAGGCGGATAGGAATTGCAACAATTCAACCCGATCGAGTCCGATCAGGTTGATTGACAGCTCCCTGCTGGCGGCCCATTGGCTGTGAATCTGCAGGGGGCAGCATTGCACCAGCAGCTCTTGTGAGCGGCAGGTGCAATGTTAAATGCGGAGAGCGTATTGCTCTCCGAATTCAGCGATGTCTTGCGGACCTGATCCGCACTGTTGGATCAGGTCCGCAAGACATTTCTTAAATATGCCTCAAAGCATGCAGTTTAAAAACATGTTCCATCTTACCTCTATAATCAAATATGATTTGTTCTCTTGGTAGCCTTTGTTGAATAGCATACCAGGAGAGAGATAGAGGGATAGAGAGAGAATATGAATTATCTAAATTAGGTTTGGATATTATTGTAGGATAGTTAGCCAGAAATAAGAAATATGTGCATGCTAAATATTTCATTTCACAGATAACAGGATGTCTCTCAGCAAATATTAAAGGGACAGTGTACACTGATTTTTTTTTTAAATCCTGTTTTTTATTGCCAATTGTAAGTATGTCATCTATAAAAAATTAAGAGACTCTGGTTTTTACTATTTATAGGTATGTGTTTGAGTAAACGGAACTTTTTTGTTTTATTCTAAAACTACTGACAGCATTTCTAACAAATTCCAAATACAAATATTGTCATTTAGAGCATTTATTTACAGAAAATGATAACTTGTCAAAATAATAAAAAAGATTCAGGTCTAGATTACAAGTGGAGTGCTATTTTAATGTACACCTGTAAAGGGGCAAATCTGCTCATTTATAGGTGCACGTTAAATAACCAGCCTTTACAAGTGGCTGGTTAATGCGCCCGCTAGCTTGCGGTAGCACTTTGTGCCAAGCGCAATAAACTAGAGGTCAGACATCTAGTGAATTAAAAAAAAATGTCACCCAATTGCCCCCATAATAAAGAGTAGAGTCCCTTGTATAAAAAAATGAGCATCTTTATTTTTATATAACAAAAAAATGCACAAAGCAGGGTATCCTTGTATGTGGCTTGATTCATGCGTCCGTTACAAAGATAAATCTGCCCGATGAAGAATCAGACCAATTGCTCATCTATGGACTATATCCTTATTTAATAAAATAAAGCTGTTTTATTCATTGAAAGATGCTTCTCAGATATAAGACCACAGCTTCCTGTAGCTTCAAATGTCTATTTAATTACCCCTTAATAAACAATTTAACATTCAGATAGAGCATGCAATTTTAAGCAACTTTCTAATTAGCTCCTATTATCATTTTTTTGTTCTCTTGGTATCTTTATTTGAAAAAGCAGGAATGTAAGCATAGAAGCCGGCCCATTTTTGGTTCAGCGTCTGGGAAGCACTTTCTGATTGGTGTCTAAATGTAGCTATCAATCAGCAAGCGCTACTACCCTGATGCTGAACCAAAAATGGGGCGGCTATTAAACTTACAATCAAATAAAGATACCAGGAGGACGAAGAAAAATTGATAATAGGAGTCAATTAGGAAGTTGCTTAAAATTGCATGCTCTATCTTAATCACGAAAGTTTAATTTTGACTAGACTATTCCTTTAAATCTATGGATCAAATCACACTTTTAAACTATGAAATGTTTAAACAACATACACGATTCCTTTATATTTTCATTTATATAACATATCCTGTACTTCAGACTTTCATTGTGAACTGCAAATGCAACTTGCTATCACAAAGCATTTGATAAGAGGAAAAAAGTTCAGAAAAGGTCATCTGTTATCCACTGAAAAAAGGAATAAATGGATTCAGTCAAAGAGTTACTGTTTATTTACATTGCAGACCTTGGTGCCACCTTATAGTTGCTAAACAATATGCAGCCTAAACTCAAACATAAAAACGTACACATAATAGATAAATCATTCTCCCCTGTGGTCAAGGCTCTGATGAGTTCTGAAGTGTAGCCAGAAATAGGTACACATCTACACACAATGCAATCCAGATTAATTTGTTGATCTGGATAACATTTGCTTTTGTAGTCAGTTCAGTTCACCTTGTTCACAACCTGTTTTTTGAGAACAGTTTGACATTGGCATTTCTCAGCTAGGTCATTAGTTAAACATTTTGGATGTTATTGCTAACAAAACAATGGAAGTAATGGACGTGAATAGAGTGGCTATGCCCCTCGTCTATACTATGAATAAGAAAGGTGCAGGGATAGTTATTAATGGATTTTCTTTATGACCGCTTCCAGCTATAGTGCATGAAGATAGTATTAAAGGTCATGCTAAATTTCAGATTTACAAGCTTGTCCTCTGTTTCCAGTATTCGATTATTTCCAACCCCAAACGGAACATATTAAAGTGATGGTAAGCTTATGCACATAACCTGTGTGTCCTAATAACATTAATGATGTGTTTATGAGTAATAGTGTAAATGTAAATGTTTATGTATTTCTACATTTCATTTCAATGACTATTTTTAGCCCCCCGCCGGCCCCACTTTTAGTACCTTTTTTTTCTTTTATGGCATCCAATAGGCAACTTAGCCTTACGGCTCACTGATTGCAATGAGAGTTATTTTCGGGGGGACACTTAGAAGTTTCCATGTTTCTATACACTTAGGGTATGCTTTGTGCATGCACAATTGTGCCTCTGTATTGGGAGCTCGCATCAGGTCTGACATGTACAGCAACTAGGACAGTAATACACATCACTTCTGTACAGACTACTATCGAATAGGGGCCTGAGTGAAGGAGCGCAAAGGGCTACAAAATAAATCTAAGTATATTTACATGACAAACATGTTTATAGCATTTCAACTAGGAATTTTTACAGTTTAGCAGTTCAACCTACCTGGTGTTTACCATCACTTTTCGGATGTTGTCTAGCGACAATGTTTGCACAACATTCTAACATTCATTTTACGTTATAGTATTTCTAATGCTTTTTCAAATGTAATATTCGATAGAAATTTTTCTAATAATTCGATTTGAATTGTGCAAATTCAAAAATTCAAATCTATATATTTGTAATAGTTTTTCTAATGCTCTCTTTAAATGTAATATTTGAATTATGCAAAATTCGAAATAGAAACATTCGAATTGATATATTTGTATCTATTATGTATCAATTTCCTAAATTCCCTACCACATGAACTATGGAATTTCTGAATAGTATTTGTTAAATCAAATTTCGAATCTGAATATTTGATTTCATTATGAACATTCGAAAACGAAAGTAACATTCGATTACCTAATTTTAATTAATTTTAATTCTTATCAACAGTCGATTGTCCAAAATGAATGTCCACAGGATTATTCGTTCTAACAAACTAATTACACTTTCAGCACATTTGTCCATCCCTAATGGTGACTTCATGACATTTTTTCAAAGATATTTTGAGTTGTAATTCTGGACTAATATATAGACAAAACAAATAACAAAATCCAAACATTTTGCACATCTAATTATTAACATGAAAGAGATAGAACCACAGAAGCTTTGTATATGTTGCAACTTGCAGCCAAATCATTTCTTTCTTTATGAGATAATTTACATTTTTGGGAATACATAATTTTATTATAACTTTTTTAATCAAATCTGCATTCGTAGGCAACGTGGAGTATGGAGTTTGGTTGGCAGTAATTTCTATAGATTTATTTTGCCAACAATATATTCTTTTATTAAAAAAAATATTGCATTTTTGTTCATTATATAAAAAAGAAAGAAAAAAAGAGAGAATAAAGAAAGTTGCTGTCTTATATTTGACTGAAACTCATATTTTTAAATTCTCATAGCAGAATGCTACTATAGAGGAAATTTAAGGTTCCTATCTGTCCCCCACCAAAGATAATCAGCATGAAATGGAGGGGAAATCTTAAAAAATTGCACTTTCTCTCCCCCATAAGAGATGTCTCAAACCTGAATTTTTTGCATGTACATTAAACTTACTTAGGTGTCTCCTAAAAAAACTTTTAGGAGTGAGACCTGAAATTGACCCCAAAAGATCTTGATCACTACATTAGGACTTAAAGGGAGATGAAACCCATTTTTTCTTTCTTTCGTGATTCAGATAGAGCATGCAATTTTAAGCAACTTTCTAATTTACTCCTATTAACAATTTTCTTTATTCTCTTGGGTTCTTTATTTAAAAAAGCAGGAATGTAAGATAAGGAGCCGGCCCATTTTTGATTCAACAACCTGGGTAGCGCTTGCTGATTGGTGGCTCACCCAGTGTATTCAGCTAGTTCACAGTAGTGCAATACTGCTTCTTCAACAAAGAATACCAAGAGAATAAATCAAATTTAATAATATAAGTAAATTGGAAAGTTGTTTAAAATTGAATCCAGAAAGAAGAAAAAATTGAGTTTCATATCTTTTAAAGTAAGGTCGATGTACTTCATAAACTTTGGGAGGAATCACAGTTTAAAGAGTTAAATTACATGAAAAGCAGACAAAATTAAAATTGAATAAACTAATCAAGAATATTACTGTGTCTATGAGTAAGGCTAACATGTAGCCGAAACGCTTAAGACAGCCCAGCCTTTCATTTTTATGCTCACTCTTACTTGGTTTCCAATAAAGTTATGAACTTTTAAAATTCTACAGTGCCTGGAGACTCGCCTGTTTTTTTGCACCTTTTGCTGTTTAAGAATATTATTGTGGCAAACTAAAAATTTTGGGCCAGACTACGAGTGGAGTGCTAATGTTTGCATTTGTCGGGCTTACCGCTCATATTATGAGTTCAAATTAAACGCGATCGTTTGAGTGAGTGCAATCGCGATCTAAGCTAGAATGATTACCACAATTTCAGAGCTCTGGTTAGCTGTTTCGCAATAAGTTTCACAAAACCTGTAAAAAATATATTACAAAGTATAGTTACACTCATAAAAACATCTAATGAACAAAAAAAATATTGCGCACAAAAGTTATAAAGGCTCAAAGATATGAGATCTCAGGTGTTAGAAAAAAAAAAGCATTCAATGGGCTTGAACATTGAGATACATACATATAGATCTTTAAAAATGTGTATGTGTATTTATATATATATATATATATATATATATATATACAGTATATGTATGTGTTTATATATGTGTAAAAATGTATTTATGTATTTAAATGTTTATATATGTTTTACAGACATATATACACATATAAATACATACGTACATATATATATATAGACATATATCTAAGTGCATTGGAGCCCTTTGCAGTTAAGTAGATGGATACATGATAAAAACATATTTATGCAATATTCATTTTCAATAAAGTGTTATAGTGTATATTAACTGTAAAAATGTAACATTCCAATGTTATGTACTATATAAATCTATACCTATATGTAATCATCTATATATATAGGTATAGATATATATTGTACCAAAAGACCATCAGATATATACATATACATACATATATATATATATATATATATATATATATATATAAATATTTATTTCAGAATAAATAGAACACATTCTGCTATGTGCAGAACATTGGAATGTGAAATATTCATATTTTTATGTCAGGTTAGCGCACTTGAGAATATGCAACTGGGTTTGCACAAGAGTTAGGTGTTAGGTATTTTCTATATTGACTTCTATGGGGGAATACGTGAACGCGCACTTGATATTCTAAGTTTGGCTTCTTGTGCCCATCGATTAGCGCGTGAGCGAAAACAGTTTACTTTCAACTCATAATAAGAGCGCAACCTGACGAGCGCAAAAAGCTTACTTCTAGCGAAGTTAACGCTCAAGCGGTAACATTAATTAGCACTCCACTTATAATCTGACCCTGTATGGGAGTTTTATTCTGAGTTCACAACCTTTTAATAATGCTTCTTCAGTATTCCATACAATGAAATGTCTTCATAATTCATACAAGGAAAGAGAGCAATTAAAAACCACGCTAACACCACTGGGAAAACAAGCCAGTGTTTGATGTGTGTTCTAGACCAATTAGTCTCAGAGGTGGTAAATGGAGTAATGAGGTTGAGGAATGTTTTTTTCACTGATGAAGAGTAATTAGGTAGACATGATTTATTTATGTAAAAGGAGAAATTTGGTGCAAACTCATTACAATGATTTTTAGCAAACAATTACACATGTATAATCGCAGACAGTTCAAAGCCAAGCTGGAAAAGTTTAGGTCACTGAAAGCTGGAGACCACAAGATTTATGCAGAATCAGGGTGACTTTGTCTTGTCTGTCACTATTACGATTGGCTTATAACATTAAGGGTTATTATCCCTTGAGTAGCTTGTGTGCCTGTATTTAAAGGGACATGAAAACAACACCTTGTAGGGATGTGCATTCAGATCCTTCGTTAGGATCTGCACAAATCCAAATCTTAGTGTGTTGCACTTTCACAAGAAGAAATTCACTTCCAAAAAGAACCCAATGCCATGAGTGGCCAACTTCTTCCGCATTTGGATCTTAATGAAGAATCTGAATGCACATCCCTAGTACCTTATAATTACAAGACTGCAATAAATTACCCTGCTTGTAATTGAGACTAGCACTCCCAAGTATAATAAAATCATAAGTCCCAAGGTAGGGTGCCAGCTACTAGGGGATCCTTTTCCACTCCCCCAGACATATACGATATTCCAAAAGAAAAGTGCTGCACTCCTTGATAGTACAAACATGAAAAGCCTTTATTCAACCATTGCAGCAAAGTTTCGGGGCTCCTGCCCCTTTGTCAAGCTCATGGTACAATGAATACACACTTATTTATATACATACCAATTAAAAACAACCAATTCCTCAGGTTTATGGGGGAGGGGCCAACCTCATAAAACACATGAGAATGCATTAATCATGTCTGTAATGTTCACATAACCCTTAACCAAGAGCCTGGGGGAAATGGAATTTAAAAGCAATAAAAAGGAAAAAAGTTCAACATCAAGGTAACAGTTCTCCAACATTCAGACCATTATTCTAATCAGTTAAATAAAGGGTTTTAAGTCAAATTCTTTATTTAGACCTTTGGGATATAATGAGTCTAATTTCTAGATCCATCTAACTTCTTTGTATAATAGAGCCATACTTCTATTAATTCCCCTAGTTTTTTATGTGCCTTATCAAGCACCATAAAACGCAATTGATTTACTTGATGGCCCTTTTCTTGGAAGTGGGCTGGTACAGGTAAATGTGTCATTTTAGGGTTCCTAATATTCGACATATGCTGAATGATCCTATTCATTATTCTCTTTGTAGTTTCCCCTACATATAATAAACCACATAGGCATTTTAGCACATATACTACATATGTAGAGTTGCATGTATAATATCCCTTTATTTTGAATTTTTGCCCAGTGTAAGGGTGACTTATTTCACTACCCTTAATCACATTATTACACTGTGCACATTCCAAACAGGGATATTTGCCATCTTTGGGATTTCCAAAGAATGGAGTAACTCTATTCTCAGTCTTGACTTCTGCCCTGACTAATCGTTTACCATTTGTAAAGTCCCTCCTATAAGCTGCTTGAGGGCATTGACTAAATTCTTTAATGTCAGGGCAATCATTATGTAGAATGTGCCAATTTCTCTTAATGATCTTAAATATTTGATTACTGTAGGTGTTATAAGTACTGACAACTGTCATCCTTTCCTACCCTTACTACCTCTGCCCATAGTCCTTGGTGTATTGATCAATTTTTGTCAATTGATTTGCTGAGTAACCTCTGTTAATTAACTTTTGCATCATTTCTTGAGCACTCACTTCCGTCTGATTGGGTTTGATGACTATCCTGTCCACTCGCAAGAGTTGAGGCTTTGGAACACTTTTGAATACCCTAGGTGGGTGGAAACTGCCCCTAGGTGGGTGGAAACTGCTTCTATACAATAAAGTATTTTTCTCAGTGGGTTTTGAAAACAAATCTGTAAGTAATTTTCCAACCTCCTTACATACCAGGGTATCCAAAAATTCTATTTTAGTTAAGTCAGATTTTGAAGAAAATATCAGAAAAGATATTTCTCGTTCAATGTCCTTTTTCAGCTGTTGTAAAAAATGCTCTGGTCCCCTCCACAAGGTGAACAAATCATCTATGTAGCAGTACCAGGCCAAGCAATGTTTTTTAAATAATGGTTGATCATAAACTATTTTTTCCTCCACACTATCCATGACAAGGCATGCATATGATGGGGCCACATTTGACCCCATTGCAGTCCCTATTTTCTGTAAATAGAAGGCCTCATCAAATACAAAATAATTACACTGTACAATTAACTCTAGTAGGTCACAAAAGAAGTCTATTTGTTGAATGTTATATTTTCCATTTATATTAGGTTTATGCGTTAAACTAGAGATACCAACCTGATGGGGGATGACTGTATATAGACTATTGACATCCCAAGTAGCTAGGATGACTTCATCTGGCAGTTCATTAAACTGGGAATTTTTGGAGATAAAATTCCCAGTATCTCTAATATATGATATACCTCCTATGACAAATGGGGAAAGTTCTGTGAGGGGATGTGTAGACAGGTTAATAACGTTTACCTCCTGTGCCGGCCAAGATATGTAGCTATATAAGGCTTGTGAATTGTGCATTTCCAGTGTTCAGAATTGAAAAACTCGAAATTTTCAGAAAAGGGGGCAAAATAAACAATGGACCTATATCACAAAGTTTTTCTTACAATGCAGAATTAAACATATCTCTGCTGAGCTCCTTAGCACATACCTCAGTATACTTTTTTTTTAAATATTTTTTTATTGAGGTTTTTAAATCAGGCATACAAATAATATTCAAAAGCCAATTAAAATACTGCATTGAATAAAAATAAAACCAAAGTATATTCCACAGTCAAGTATAGAAAAATTAAAGTTAACAATGCTTCTAGTACAATGTAATAAAACAATGTAGTTGACAATTACATTTTACAGCAGTAGTATCAGATGCTTGTCTATGAGTAAACCTTCCAAAGAGAACTCAGGTGGTCACTCTTGGACCTCCAATGTTGAAACATAAATACACATAGGAGAAGGTTTAATGAAAAAAAGAGACCACTCTTGGGTCTCAGCATGAACCTCAGGTTTATATTTTGGTGTTCTTGTCATCAGCTTTGTATAGTAATCTCTTGGTAAATGAAAGTAGTAAGTGGTTTCGCTCTTGATTATCAAAAAACATAATTTATGTAAGAACTTACCTGATAAATTCATTTCTTTCATATTAGCAAGAGTCCATGAGCTAGTGACGTATGGGATATATATTCCTACCTGGAGGGGCAAAGTTTCCCAAACCTCAAAATGCCTATAAATACACCCCTCACCACACCCACAATTCAGTTTAACGAATAGCCAAGAAGTGGGGTGATAAAAAAGTGCGAAAGCATATAAAATAAGGAATTGGAATAATTGTGCTTTATACAAAATCATAACCACCACAAAAAAAGGGCGGGCCTCATGGACTCTTGCTAATATGAAAGAAATGAATTTATCAGGTAAGTTCTTACATAAATTATGTTTTCTTTCATGTAATTAGCAAGAGTCCATGAGCTAGTGACGTATGGGATAATGACTACCCAAGAAGTGGATCTTTCCACACAAGAGTCACTAGAGAGGGAGGGATAAAATAAAGACAGCCAATTCCTGCTGAAAATAATCCACACCCAAAATAAAGTTTAACGAAAAACATAAGCAGAAGATTCAAACTGAAACCGCTGCCTGAAGTACTTTTCTACCAAAAACTGCTTCAGAAGAAGAAAATACATCAAAATGGTAGAATTTAGTAAAAGTATGCAAAGAGGACCAAGTAGCTGCTTTGCAGATCTGGTCAACCGAAGCTTCATTCCTAAACGCCCAGGAAGTAGAAACTGACCTAGTAGAATGAGCTGTAATTCTCTGAGGCGGAGTTTTACCCGACTCAACATAGGCAAGATGAATTAAAGATTTCAACCAAGATGCCAAAGAAATGGCAGAAGCTTTCTGGCCTTTTCTAGAGCCGGAAAAGATAACAAATAGACTAGAAGTCTTACGAAAAGATTTCGTAGCTTCAACATAATATTTCAAAGCTCTAACAACATCTAAAGAATGCAACGATTTCTCCTTAGAATTCTTAGGATTAGGACATAATGAAGGAACCACAATTTCTCTACTAATGTTGTTGGAATTCACAACTTTAGGCAAAAATTCAAAAGAAGTTCGCAACACCGCCTTATCCTGATGAAAAATCAGAAAAGGAGACTCACAAGAAAGAGCAGATAATTCAGAAACTCTTCTGGCAGAAGAGATGGCCAAAAGGAACAAAACTTTCCAAGAAAGTAATTTAATGTCCAATGAATGCATAGGTTCAAATGGAGGAGCTTGAAGAGCTCCCAGAACCAAATTCAAACTCCAAGGAGGAGAAATTGACTTAATGACAGGTTTTATACGAACCAAAGCTTGTACAAAACAATGAATATCAGGAAGAATAGCAATCTTTCTGTGAAAAAGAACAGAAAGAGCAGAGATTTGTCCTTTCAAAGAACTTGCGGACAAACCCTTATCTAAACCATCCTGAAGGAACTGTAAAATTCTCGGTATTCTAAAAGAATGCCAGGAAAAATGATGAGAAAGACACCAAGAAATATAAGTCTTCCAGACTCTATAATATATCTCTCGAGATACAGATTTACGAGCCTGTAACATAGTATTAATCACAGAGTCAGAGAAACCTCTTTGACCAAGAATCAAGCGTTCAATCTCCATACCTTTAAATTTAAGGATTTCAGATCCTGATGGAAAAAAGGACCTTGTGACAGAAGGTCTGGTCTTAACGGAAGAGTCCACGGTTGGCAAGAGGCCATCCGGACAAGATCCGCATACCAAAACCTGTGAGGCCATGCCGGAGCTACCAGCAGAACAAACGAGCATTCCTTCAGAATCTTGGAGATTACTCTTGGAAGAAGAACTAGAGGCGGAAAGATATAGGCAGGATGATACTTCCAAGGAAGTGATAATGCATCCACTGCCTCCGCCTGAGGATCCCGGGATCTGGACAGATACCTGGGAAGTTTCTTGTTTAGATGGGACGCCATCAGATCTATTTCTGGAAGTTCCCACATTTGAACAATCTGAAGAAATACCTCTGGGTGAAGACACCATTCACCCGGATGCAACGTTTGGCGACTGAGATAATCCGCTTCCCAATTGTCTACACCTGGAATATGAACCGCAGAGATTAGACAGGAGCTGGATTCCGCCCAAACCAAAATTCGAGATACTTCTTTCATAGCCAGAGGACTGTGAGTCCCTCCTTGATGATTGATGTATGCCACAGTTGTGACATTGTCTGTCTGAAAACAAATGAACGATTCTCTCTTCAGAAGAGGCCAAAACTGAAGAGCTCTAAAATTGCACGGAGTTCCAAAATATTGATCGGTAATCTCACCTCCTGAGATTCCCAAACTCCTTGTGCCGTCAGAGATCCCCACACAGCTCCCCAACCTGTGAGACTTGCATCTGTTGAAATTACAGTCCAGGTCGGAAGCACAAAAGAAGCCCCCTGAATTAAACGATGGTGATCTGTCCACCATGTTAGAGAGTGTCGAACAATCGGTTTTAAAGATATTAATTGAGATATCTTCGTGTAATCCTTGCACCATTGCTTCAGCATACAGAGCTGAAGAGGTCGCATGTGAAATCGAGCAAAGGGGATCGCGTCCGATGCAGCAGTCATAAGACCTAGAATTTCCATGCATAAGGCTACCGAAGAGAATGATTGTGACTGAAGGTTTCGACAAGCTGTAATCAATTTTAAACGTCTCTTGTCTGTTAAAGACAGAGTCATGGACACTGAATCCATCTGGAAACCCAGAAAGGTTACCTTTGTCTGAGGAATCAAAGAACTTTTTGGTAAATTGATCCTCCAACCATGATCTTGAAGAAACAACACAAGTCGATTCGTATGAGATTCTGCTAAATGTAAAGACTGAGCAAGTACCAAGATATCGTCCAAATAAGGAAATACCACAATACCCTGTTCTCTGATTACAGACAGCAGGGCACCGAGAACCTTTGTAAAAATTCTTGGAGCTGTAGCTAGGCCAAACGGCAGAGCCACAAACTGGTAATGCTTGTCTAGGAAAGAGAATCTCAGAAACTGATAGTGATCTGGATGAATCGGAATATGCAGATATGCATCCTGTAAATCTATTGTGGACATATAATTCCCTTGCAGAACAAAAGGTAAGATAGTCCTTACAGTTACCATCTTGAACGTTGGTATCCTTACATAACGATTCAATATTTTTAGATCCAGAACTGGTCTGAAGGAATTCTCCTTCTTTGGTACAATGAAGAGATTTGAATAAAACCCCATCCCCTGTTCCGGAACTGGAACTGGCATAATTACTCCAGTCAACTCTAGATCTGAAACACATTTCAGAAATGCTTGAGCTTTTACTGGATTTACTGGGACACGGGAAAGAAAAAATCTCTTTGCAGGAGGTCTCAACTTGAAACCAATTCTGTACCCTTCTGAAACAATGCTCTGAATCCAAAGATTGTGAACAGAATTGATCCAAATTCCCTTGAAAAAACGTAACCTGCCCCCTACCAGCTGAGCTGGAATGAGGGCCGCACCTTCATGTGGACTTAGAAGCAGGCTTTGCCTTTCTAGAAGGCTTGGATTTATTCCAGACTGGAGATGGTCTCCAAACTGAAACTGCTCCTGAGGATGAAGGATCAGGCTTTTGTTCTTTGTTGAAACGAAAGGAACGAAAACGATTATTAGCCCTGTTTTTACCTTTAGATTTTTTATCCTGTGGTAAAAAAGTTCCTTTCCCACCAGTAACAGTTGAAATAATGGAATCCAACTGAGAACCAAATAATTTGTTACCCTGGAAAGAAATGGAAAGTAAAGTTGATTTAGAAGCCATATCAGCATTCCAAGTTTTAAGCCATAAAGCTCTTCTAGCTAAAATAGCTAGAGACATAAACCTGACATCAACTCTGATAATATCAAAAATGGCATCACAGATAAAATTATTAGCATGTTGAAGAAGAATAATAATATCATGAGAATCACGATGTGTTACTTGTTGCGCTAAAGTTTCCAACCAAAAAGTTGAAGCTGCAGCAACATCAGCCAAAGATATAGCAGGTCTAAGAAGATTACCTGAACACAGATAAGCTTTTCTTAGAAAGGACTCCATTTTCCTATCTAGAGGATCCTTAAACGAAGTACCATCTGACGTAGGAATAGTAGTACGTTTAGCAAGGGTAGAAATAGCCCCATCAACTTTAGGGATCTTGTCCCAAAATTCTAATCTGTCAGGCGGCACAGGATATAATTGCTTAAAACGTTTAGAAGGAGTAAATGAATTACCCAAATTATCCCATTCTTTGGAAATTACTGCAGAAATAGCATCAGGGACAGGAAAAACTTCTGGAATAACTACAGGAGTTTGAAAAACCTTATTTAAACGTTTAGATTTAGTATCAAGAGGACCAGAATCCTCTATTTCTAAAGCAATTAGGACTTCTTTAAGCAAAGAACGAATAAATTCCATTTTAAATAAATATGAAGATTTATCAGCATCAACCTCTGAGACAGAATCCTCTGAACCAGAGGAATCATCAGAATCAGAATGATGATGTTCAGTTAAAAATTCATCTGTAGGGAGAGAAGTTTTAAAAGATTTTTTATGTTTACTAGAAGGAGAAATAACAGACATAGCCTTCTTTATGGATTCAGAAACAAAATCTCTTATATTATCAGGAACATTCTGCACCTTAGATGTTGAAGGAACTGCAACAGGCAATGGTACTTTACTAAAGGAAATATTATCTGCTTTAACAAGTTTGTCATGACAATCAATACAAACAACAGCTGGAGGAATAGCTACCAAAAGTTTACAGCAGATACACTTAGCTTTGGTAGATTCAGCACTTGACAGCGATTTTCCTGTAGTATCTTCTGACTCAGATGCAATGTGAGACATCTTGCAATATGTAAGAGAAAAAACAACATATATATAAAGCAAAATTGATCAAATTCCTTAAATGACAGTTTCAGGAATGGGAAAAAATGCCAAAGAACAAGCTTCTAGCAACCAGAAGCAATAAAAAATGAGACTTAAATAATGTGGAGACAAGAGTGACGCCCATATTTTTTCGCGCCAAATAAGACGCCCACATTATTTGGCGCCTAAATGCTTTTTGGCGCCAAAAATGACGCCACATCCGGAACGCCGACATTTTTGGCGCAAAATAACGTCAAAAAGTGACGCAACTTCCGGCGACACGTATGACGCCGGAAACGGAAATAGAATTTTTGCGCCAAAAAAGTCCGCGCCAAGAATGACGCAATAAAATGAAGCATTTTCAGCCCCCGCGAGCCTAACAGCCCACAGGGAAAAAGTCAAATTTTAAGGTAAGAAAAATGTTAAATTAAAATGCATTATCCCAAATATGAAACTGACTGTCTGAAAAATAAGGAAAGTTGAACATTCTGAGTCAAGGCAAATAAATGTTTGAATACATATATTTAGAACTTTATAAACAAAGTGCCCAACCATAGCTAGGAGTGTCACAAAAAATAAGACTTACTTACCCCAGGACACTCATCTACATATAGTAGATAGCCAAACCAGTACTGAAACGAGAATCAGCAGAGGTAATGGTATATATAAGAGTATATCGTCGATCTGAAAAGGGAGGTAAGAGATGAATCTCTACGACCGATAACAGAGAACCTATGAAATAGACCCCTTAGAAGGAGATCACTGCATTCAAATAGGCAATACTCCTCACATCCCTCTGACATTCACTGCACGCTGAGAGGAAAACCGGGCTCCAACTTGCTGCGGAGCGCATATCAACGTAGAATCTAGCACAAACTTACTTCACCACCTCCATCGGAGGCAAAGTTTGTAAAACTGAATTGTGGGTGTGGTGAGGGGTGTATTTATAGGCATTTTGAGGTTTGGGAAACTTTGCCCCTCCTGGTAGGAATGTATATCCCATACGTCACTAGCTCATGGACTCTTGCTAATTACATGAAAGAAAATAACATTAATTAGGTGGGGATTGAGAATAGTGTTATAGGGTGTATATACTTTTATCACATCTGCCAAAGTGATCTGCCATGGGATCAGTGAAAGTTCTTCAATTTCAATTATGTTAAAATAGTTTGTATTGAAATAATATAATTAAACATATTACATAACATATACAATTTGTTACATTATTAGCCCATCAGGTATTGAAACATAGTAGTTTACGTTATCAACTTCTCATTCTCTTTCTGCAATTTCTGTTGAGTTATAGGGTCTCAGAGTCCAAGGAAGACAATATTGCCTTTAACATCTTGAGGTGACCCTGTTTCCATAACTGATATATAATACCTGATAAATTGCACAGGAAAAATAAACCTTTTCTGTATATGTCTTTTACATTACTATATAACAAAAAAAAAAAGCATTAAACAAAAAATAACAATTGGTCACTTGAAAAATAAATTTTGTGTGTCATTGCTATCAATTATTGCTTAATTTTGTTGCGCCGATGAGGGGGAAAAAGTAGTTTTTGGATTGTAGACTTTAATGATAGTTTCTATCTCATTATTCTAACTGCACCTATGTGCACTCATATCAGTTTCCTGTCGTTTGGGTGGTCTAGTTCTCTATCTCCTTATAAGAAGTTGAAAGAAGTAGATTAAGTGGACTGCATCAGCCAATAGAACCAGATTTTATTAAATATTTCTACTGTCCCTAAAATTGTTGCTGCTGTTTCATGAAGTGAATATGTCATTCTAAATTTATCTATTATCTCCTGCCATGTCAGAGTCCCTTCTTTCCAATGTCTGGCAATACTTATTCTCATGACAATGCAGAGTATTCTGATAAAAGTGCTAATATGTTTATGGAAGTTTGGAAGTGGTACATTTAAAAGTCCTTGAGACATGTTTAATGATATATGATCGTCCAGCAATGTGCTAGGGTAAGTATATAGATTAGTCTAGATCTGGTCATCCTGAGGGCACTCCCACCACATGTGTACGTAAGTACCCACTGTTTCACATCCCCTATAGCAGTTTCTGTTTCTTCCCTCCATAAAATGAGAGGTTTTTACAGGAGTTAAGTACCACCGAAAGATGGTCTTAAAGCTGTTTTCCCTTAAATCAGCACTGATCAAACCCCTACAAGAAGAATACAATAATTTGCACCATTCCTGTGTATCCAATAGTATTTCAGCATCTGCTTCCCAGTTCCCACTTGAGCATAATGGATGATTTAGTGTCATTTGTCGCGGTCTGAAGTTCTATGTATAGTTGTAAAATGTTTTTTTTTTCTGGTCTTTTGTTGGCACTACAAATTTTCTCTAAAGGGGTGCTGAGTTGGTTCTCATGTTAGGAAGGAATTTGCTTAAGGCGGATATGAGCTGTAAATATAAATACCACCTAAGAGGTGTTAGGCCTAGCATATCTTGTATTTGGCTGAAAGTTAAAGGTTTGTTATGTGCTAATAAGTCCCCCCACCGATAAAGTCCTTTGTTTTCCCATTTATCTAATTGTTTCCGATATTTGGACGGGATAAGATACCTAAGTGGCATTTTTGAGGAAAAGTCTGGTAGTAACTTCTTATGTTTTATTAAGGTTTTCCAGTGGGAAATTGAAAAACTAGTAATTTGAGGGTAATTGTGAGTTTTATGTTGAAGTAGAGATTTATCCCATATTAGATCTTATGATGTATTATGGTCTCCCAGATCTGATTCCAAGCCAGTCCACACTACATCTTTTCTTGCAGATCCTAGCAACGCAGTTTGTGCTAACCTAGAGGCATCATAATAATCTAGTAGATTAGAGAACCCAATGACACCTAACTGTCTGTGTTTAGTTAATATTTGAAAAGGAAACCTTAATTGTTTCTTATTATTTATAAAGTGGGTAATTTCTGATTGTATTGTTTGTAGGTCATTTTTTGGGACTGGGATGGGTAGGGTTCGAAATAAGTATAGAATTCTCAGAAGAATGTTCATCTTTATTGCAGATATACTGCCATACCAGGAGAAGTTAAAGGGACACTAAACCCCCAAAAAATATTTCATGATTCAGGTAGAGAATACAATTTTAAATAACTTTCCAAATTACTTCTATTATCTAATTTGCTTCATTCTTTAGATATCCTTTGTTGAAGAAATAGCAATGCACAAGGGTGAGCCAATCACACGAGGCATCTATGTGCATCTACAATCAGCAGCTACTGAACATATCTAGATATGCTTTTCAGCAAATAATATCAAGAGAATAAAGCAAATTAGATAATAGAAGTAAATTAAAAAGTTGTTTAAAATTGCTTGCTCTTTCTAAATCATGAAAGAAAAAATGTGAGTTTCATGTCCCTTTAAGGAGTTTCCACCTAGCAACATCCTAACGCAAATTTTTATATAAGGGAAGATAATTGATTCTGTACAGATCTGTATGCTGAGTTGGCAGGTTGATTCCTAAATACTTAAAATGTGACTTAACCCAAGAGAATGTAAAATTTAACTCTATTAGTTTTTTCGTATGATCCGCCAACACTATTGCCATGGCTTCATTTTTGTCCATATTTATTTTATAGCCTGATATGGCAGAAAATTGGTGAAGGATATCATAAAGGTTAGTAAGGGATGTCAAGGGTTTAGTCAATGTCAGCAGGACATCATCCGCAAAGAGGGTTATCTTAAAGTCAGTATTTTTAATCTGCAGTCCAGCAATGTCAGGTGATCATTTTATACACGCTGGTAGGGGTTCCATACATAGGGCGAACAACAGCAGGGATAATGGGCATCCCTGTCTCGTACCATTTTTTATATTTATGAGTCTGGAGTGGTGTCCCATAGCTCTAACAGTTGCAGTGGGTTTAGAGTATATGCTTTGCAAAGCTGCAATAAAGGGACCCCTGAATCCCATTTTATCCAAAATTGAAAACATATACATCCAATCAATTCTGTCGAACGCCTTCTCTGCATCAAACAATAGGATCAGAGAAGGCATTTTCATCTTGGCTAACTGGGCAATTGTTGTAATTATACACCTGACATTGTCAGGTGCTTCTCTGCCTGCTATAAACCCGACCTGGTCTGGATGTACCGAGTCCGGTAGAATGATTTTTAACCTATTTGCTAATATTTTGGTAAAGATTTTTAAGTCTTGATTTATAAGAGATATAGGTCTATAGCTGGAACACCACTTCAAATTCTTCCCTGGTTTGGGTATCACAACAATTCTGGCTCTGAGGAGGTCCAGAGGTATCTCGTAACCTTGCATAATATAACTTGAAAATTTAAATAGCCGAGGTATTAGAGAGGATTTGAATAATTTATAATATTCTCCTTACCTGGCTTTAAATCTTTAATGGCTTGTTGTACCTCTGTGGGATTGATCGCCTGATTTAAGTTGTCTCTGTCTGTCCCTGATATGGAAGGTAGCTGGGCTTTGTCTAGGAATTTAGTTAGTAGGGTTTTAGTCTGTGAGGATTGTATTACATTAGTTCCGTCATATAGGGTGCTGTAGTATTGAACAAAACAGTCAACAATCTCTTGTGGGTGTGTGGTTATAGTGAGTTTATGTTGTTTTACAAGCGTATCAATCTCTTTTTAAAGTTTATTCTATGGGTGCTTAATTTTTTTATTAAGGATAGATTTTTCTTTTATAAGTAGACCTCTTAGATACGTTTTGTGAGCTGCCCATGTTGAGATAGGATTATCAGTCGTCTCTGTATTAATATCCCAATATTCCATCATATTTTGAGTAATAGTGTTTTGGACTGTAGGATCTTTTAGACATGATGGATCATACGTCCATGATTTGGTCCTTCCTACATTTTGAAAGTTACCTAATTTAAGTTGTACTATTGAATGATCCGACCATACTCACGAGTGGATGGTGGATGTGTTTAAAGCGGGTTGTAGAATTTGACTGATAAATATGTAATCTAATTTCGTATATATGTTTTATGTGCCGATAAGAAATATGTAGTATCAATGGTATTTCCATATAATATCGCCTAGGAATCTATTATTGAGTGTGTATTTAATTGGTTTATTAGTTAGTGAATGAAAGTGTTTTCTAGAGCATAGTGCTAGATCTATATTGAAATCTCCAGCAAGTATTATCCTAGTTTGGGACCAACCCATGAGAAGATGTGCTATTTGCTTAAAAAAGGTGTCCTGCTTTTCATTAGGGGCGTAGATATTGAATTTGGCCTCTAACTATTAAAAATCTACCTTATCCCCAATGGTTTCTCTCTGTGTAAAGGGTAGGGAGGAATGTATGAGTATTGAGACCCCCTGTTTTTTAGAATCGGCTGTGGCATGAAAATGGTGTGGAAAATCTCTGGTCCAATACCTGGGTGTTTGTGATTTTAAAAAATGTGTTTACTGAAGGAGATCACATTTGCTCTTAAAGATTTGTATTGCGTAATTGCCATCCTGCATTTTATATCAGAGTTCAACCCTCTGACGTTATGTGAGATCAGATTAATGGCCCAAGAATCCATTGATAGTGGAAGAAATGTAGCTGCTAGTATAGCTAAAGTTTTCTATTAGAGTC
Source organism: Bombina bombina (assembly GCF_027579735.1). Lineage (NCBI taxonomy): Eukaryota > Metazoa > Chordata > Amphibia > Anura > Bombinatoridae > Bombina > Bombina bombina. The sequence continues at coordinate 157,705,554 of NC_069505.1, forward strand.
ATACCACTGGGGATTTCAATTTCAATTATGATGGCAATAAACTAGATAACAGCATATATAGAAAATAATTTTCATATAAGGCAACTGTGCAATAATAATTGTAAACTAAGTTAAGGTGTGTTCTTAATAAGGACAGGTATTTTATGGCCTGGCAAATGCACACCTAGTTTTTGCAAACTACTGGCAGTCAGGCTTGCCTCACTTATGCTTTCAATAGTAAATCCTTTACAAAACATAGCAGCCCTATATGGTAATATTCTCAGTTGATATAAACTCAAACTTGTTGGCTCCATCACATATGCTGAAGTTTATAGCGTATGGCAAGTCTCTAAAGAAAATTAATGACTATATAGGAACCAACAGAACCTGAAATGTGAGGTAAGAGGGAATGGTAGGGGGTATCACTCAATGACTACTAGTGGATCTGCAACAAAGATGGAGCAGAGTAGGAGCCAATAAAAATAACTCAGGACTAAATGACCAGTATTAACCACATCATAGAATCATAGGCTGTGGTCCCTTATTGACATTAATAAACATAGGTAGTACTGTCCATGATATATAAAGATTTGCAAGAATCAGGATTCTTTATATAGCCTAGCAACAGACATAGTATTAAGGTACAATAACTGTTGACTTAACTACTATTTCAGCGTTGCTATCTGAAAGTTTTCTGCATATTACTAAAACAACATATATTTTAAAAAAATGGAAAAAAAACAAAACAGAAAACACAATGTAAACTTATTTAACTCTTAAGTTTTTGCAAACGTTCATTACCCTTTATGGAGAGCATGACAGGTTGGGGAGTCCCATGTAAATAGTAGGGAAAATAATGGCGTTCGCATTGTTCTTCAAAACTTAATATAACATCTTTCCTTGTAGGGCTGACAGAAACACTTAGGCCTAGATTTGGAGTTTGGGGTTAGCCGTGAAAACCAGCGTTAGAGGCTCCTAACTCTGGTTTTAGGCTAACTCCGGTATTTGGAGTCACTCAAAAAAGGGTCTAACGCTCACTTTTCAGCCGCGACTTTTCCATACCGCAGATTCCCTTACGTCAATTGCGTATCCTATCTTTTCAATGGAATCTTTCTAACTCCGGTATTTAGAGTCGTGTCTGAAGTGAGCGTTAGAAATCTAACGACAAAACTCCAGCTGCAGAAAAAAGTCAGTAGTTAAGAGCTTTTTGGGCTAACGCCGGTTCATAAAGCTCTTAACTACTGTACTCTAAAGTACACTAACACCCATAAACTACCTATGTACCCCTAAACCGAGGCCCCCCCCACATCGCCGCCACTCGATTAAAATTTTTTAACCCCTAATCTGCCGACCGCCACCTACGTTATACTTATGTACCCCTAATCTGCTGCCCCTAACACCGCCGACCCCTGTATTATATTTATTAACCCCTAATCTGCCCCCTACAACGTCGCCGCCAGCTACCTACAATAATTAACCCCTAATCTGCCGACCGCAAAGTGCCGCCACCTACATTATTGCTATGTACCCCTAATCTGCTGCCCCTAACACCGCCGACCCCTATATTATATTTATTAACCCCTAATCTGCCCCCCTCAACGTCGCCTCCACCTGCCTACACTTATTAACCCCTAATCGGCCGAGCGGACCGCACCGCTACTATAATAAAGTTATTAACCCCTAATCCGCCTCACTAACCCTATAATAAATAGTATTAACCCCTAATCTGCCCTCCCTAACATCGCCGACACCTAACTTCAATTATTAACCCCTAATCTGCCGACCGGAGCTCACCGCTATTCTAATAAATGTATTAACCCCTAAAGCTAAGTCTAACCCTAACACTAACACCCCCCTAAGTTAAATATAATTTTAATCTAACGAAATAAATTAACTCTTATTAAATAAATTATTCCTATTTAAAGCTAAATACTTACCTGTAAAATAAATCCTAATATAGCTACAATATAAATTATAATTACATTGTAGCTATTTTAGGATTAATATTTATTTTACAGGCAACTTTGTAATTATTTTAACCAGGTACAATAGCTATTAAATAGTTAAGAACTATTTAATAGCTACCTAGTTAAAATAATTACAAAATTACCTGTAAAATAAATCCTAACCTAAGTTACAATTAAACCTAACACTATACTATCATTAAATTAATTAAATAAAATACCTATAATTACCTACAATTAAACCTAACACTACACTATCAATACATTAATTAAATACAATATCTACAAATAACTACAATGAAATAAACTAACTAAAGTACAAAAAATAAAAAAGAACTAAGTTACAAAAAATAAAAAAATATTTACAAACATAAGAAAAATATTACAACAATTTTAAACTAATTACACCTACTCTAAGCCCCCTAATAAAATAACAAAGACCCCCAAAATAAAAAATGCCCTACCCTATTCTAAATTACTAAAGTTCAAAGCTCTTTTACCTTACCAGCCCTGAACAGGGCCCTTTGCGGGGCATGCCCCAAGAAGTTCAGCTCTTTTGCCTGTAAAAAAAAAACATACAATACCCCCCCCCCAACATTACAACCCACCACCCACATACCCCTAATCTAACCCAAACCCCCCTTAAATAAACCTAACACTAAGCCCCTGAAGATCATCCTACCTTGTCTTCACCTCACCAGGTATCACTGATCCGTCCTGGCTCCAAAATCTTCATCCAACCCAAGCGGGGGCTGGCGATCCATCATCCGGTGGCTGAAGAGGTCCAGAAGAGGCTCCAAAGTCTTCATCCTATCCGGGAAGAAGAGGCGATCTGGACCGGCAACCATCTTGATCCAAGCAGCATTTTCTATCTTCATCCGATGACGACCGGCTCCATCCTGAAGACCTCCACCGCGGACCCATCTTCTTCCGGCGACGTCCAACTGAAGAATGACGGTTCCTTTAAGGGACGTCATCCAAGACGGCGTCCCTCGAATTCCGATTGGCTGATAGGATTCTATCAGCCAATCGGAATTAAGGTAGGAATATTCTGATTGGCTGATCGGAACAGCCAATAGAATGCAAGCTCAATCTGATTGGCTGATTGTATCAGCCAATCGGATTGAACTTGATTCTGATTGGCTGATTCCATCAGCCAATCAGAATATTCCTACCTTAATTCCGATTGGCTGATAGAATGCTATCAGCCAATCGGAATTCAATCTTGGATGACGTCCCTTAAAGGAACCGTCATTCATCAGTTGGACGTCGCCGGAAGAAGATGGGTCCGCGGTGGAGGTCTTCAGGATGGAGCCGGTCGTCATCGGATGAAGATAGAAGATGCCGCTTGGATCAAGATGGTTGCCGGTCCGTATCGCCTCTTATTCCCGGATAGGATGAAGACTTTGGAGCCTCTTCTGGACCTCTTCAGCCACCGGATGATGGATCGCCAGCCCCCGCTTGGGTTGGATGAAGATTTTGGAGCCAGGACGGATCGGTGATACCTGGTGAGGTGAAGACAAGGTAGGATGATCTTCAGGGGCTTAGTGTTAGGTTTATTTAAGGGGGGTTTGGGTTAGATTAGGGGTATGTGGGTGGTGGGTTGTAATATTGGGGGGGGGTATTGTATGTTTTTTTTTTACAGGCAAAAGAGCTGAACTTCTTGGGGCATGCCCCGCAAAGGGCCCTGTTCAGGGCTGGTAAGGTAAAAGAGCTTTGAACTTTAGTAATTTAGAATAGGGTAGGGCATTTTTTATTTTGGGGGTCTTTGTTATTTTATTAGGGGGCTTAGAGTAGGTGTAATTAGTTTAAAATTGTTGTAATATTTTTCTTATGTTTGTAAATATTTTTTTATTTTTTGTAACTTAGTTCTTTTTTATTTTTTGTACTTTAGTTAGTTTATTTCATTGTAGTTATTTGTAGATATTGTATTTAATTAATGTATTGATAGTGTAGTGTTAGGTTTAATTGTAGGTAATTATAGGTATTTTATTTAATTAATTTAATGATAGTATAGTGTTAGGTTTAATTGTAACTTATGTTAGGATTTATTTTACAGGTAATTTTGTAATTATTTTAACTAGGTAACTATTAAATAGTTAATAACTATTTAATAGCTATTGTACCTGGTTAAAATAATTACAAAGTTGCCTGTAAAATAAATATTAATCCTAAAATAGCTACAATGTAATTATAATTTATATTGTAGCTATATTAGGATTTATTTTACAGGTAAGTATTTAGCTTTAAATAGGAATAATTTATTTAATAAGAGTTAATTTATTTCTTTAGATTAAAATTATATTTAATTTAGGGGGGTGTTAGTGTTAGGGTTACACTTAGCTTTAGGGGTTAATACATTTATTAGAATAGCAGTGAGCTCCAGTCGGCAGATTAGGGGTTAATAATTGAAGTTAGGTGTCGGCGATGTTAGGGAGGGCAGATGAGGGGTTAATACTATTTATTATAGGGTTAGTGAGGCGGATTAGGGGTTAATAACTTTATTATAGTAGCGCTCAGGTCCGCTCGGCAGATTAGGGGTTAATAAGTGTAGGCAGGTGGAGGCGACGTTGTGGGGGGCAGATTAGGGGTTAATAAATATAATATAGGGGTCGGCGATGTTAGGGCAGCAGATTAGGGGTACATAGGGATAATGTAAGTAGCGGCGGTTTACAGAGCGGCAGATTAGGGGTTAATAATAATATGCAGGGGTCATCGATAGCGGGGGCGGCAGATTAGGGGTTAATAAGTGTAAGGTTAGGGGTGTTTAGACTCGGGGTACATGTTAGAGTGTTAGGTGCAGACGTAGGAAGTGTTTCCGCATAGCAAACAATGGGGCTGCGTTAGGAGCTGAACGCGGCTTTTTTGCAGGTGTTAGGTTTTTTTTCAGCTCAAACAGCCCCATTTTTTCCTATGGGGGAATCGTGCACGAGCAAGTTTTTGGGGCTGGCCGCTTGCGTAAGCAACTCTGGTATCGAAAGTTGAAGCTGCGTTAAATATGCTCTACGCTCCTTTTTTGGAGCCTAACGCAGCCTTTATGTGGACTCTCAATACCAGAGTTATTTTTATGGTGCGGCCAGAAAAAAGCCGGCATTAGCTTTTCGGGTCGTTACCGACAAAACTCCAAATCTAGCCGTTAAGTAGGTAAGTATTGGGCCGTTAACTCACTCCGGTTCTTTGAAATCAAATTTTCTCCATCATGGCGCATATAACTGCAATAAGCTCCGGGTTGGTTACTTTAGTAGAATTGGGTCTCTTATTGTATTTCGACTAGCAGAACAGCTCTAGGTCTAGCCTACACCTGTTTTCAGCTTTTGGTCATCTATAGTATGCTGATTCTGTCAGTTCAACCAAGGACATGGCCATCGCTTCCGAGGAGCGCAGCGTCCACATCTCCCTGTCTCATCTGATATGGATTCCACGTGTTGCTGACCAGAGGTTAGTAAAGTCGTTAGCCTCTGTGTTGTCATGGGATCAGCCCAGCATATCTGTCTCATCGGAGCAATCCTGATCTGGAGGGCTTGAGCAATAAATTCATGTGAGATTCCCTCCGAACTTTCACCATCCAAATGCAGGTCAGAGGTTGACGCATCTTCGGTTTCTGAAACCTGACTCCCCTGGCTAGGAGGGCTCGGTGTCCCTACTCTGAGAGGTAAATCCACCAGAGGGATTGTGAAAGTAGGTTTATGATGAAAGGTAGCCCTCACACCTCTTATGCCGAAATCTGGAGAGGGGCTGGGTAGGGTGCCTGCTTGTGGTCGCTCCTCCACTGCTATGTTACCACACGGGATGGCATTGGAGTCCCTCTCTATAGCCTTAATTTCACTTGTCGGGCCAGTCGAGTCAGACTTGGGCTCACCCTCACAGTCTGTTGATGGCGGGTATAGGGTCGTAAGGCGGATTCTCCGTGGAGATATAAGGAGCCTGCAGAGCTCTTTCTCCAAGCTCCAGTAGCTGTCGTGTATTGCCTGGGTCACTGTACGCTCCCATTTGTCCAGAGCCTCCATCTCTCCGGAGAAGTTATATTGTGCTGCTTTTTAGAGATACAGTCCCTGCCTATAGCTGTGTTGCAAGAGTAGCAGGTTCCCACGTTGGATGGATATAGAGCAAAAACTGCACACTTACGGCACAGCTAGGTTTGGAGACGGTGTAGAGGCTTCAATGATAGGGGAAGGCCTCAAATTAATAATCCGGTACTGAGGGCAATTAAGCCGCGCCACAATCCAAAACCCTATTTCTCAGATCAGGTCACCAACAGTCAGGCCTCCCCACAATTTTAGGTTAAATATCATTAGAACTGCTAAGCAGAAGTGATAAATTGTGGAGAAGGCTCAAGGAGCTGAAGCTCAGTGCGACTAGTAAGATGGCCGCAGCCCGGAAGTCCCCTAGGTTTACTTTTTAACAAAGGATACCAAAGAACAAAGCAAAATTGATAACAGAAGTACATTGGAAAGTTTGTTTTTTTTAAGTTTCATTCTCTATCTGATTCATAAATCTTTATTTTTGACTTTACTGTCCCTTAGATGTCGTCTGCTGACTAAAACAACTTTTATGTGGTTGTGGGGTACATGTGTGTTGGGCTGAGGGGGTTGCCAGTCAGTGGGTAATTGATTCCTTGGTATGGATGCATTTCCTGAAAGTTTCAGTATCAATTTAATCAACTTTATTATAATCTCTTTCATGCAAATAACTTTTAGTATTTTTCTTTGTTCTTCTTTCAAATGCTTAATAAATAATGTTGGCATTTGTGTTTAAGATTTCTTCATCATACCTCACTACATGTCTTCAGAGAGTATCTGGGACTGGTAGGCAGAGGGCTGAGTCAGGGAGATCTGAGGGTGAGGTTAGGTTGGGATGAGGGCACTGTTGGGTATTCTGTGTGTGGAACTAGGGTGATTTGAGGGTCAAAAAAACATGGCTGTGGTCAGGTTGGTCCAGGATTGTGACCAGATTGTCCTTGGATTAATTATGTAGAACCAGGAAATTCCTGTGGAAGGGAGTGTAGGGGGTGGGACAGAGCTCCCAAACTGGGATCTCTGTTTTAGTTTCCTATCACATGTATCATTTAAATTATATGAACAAAAGTGTTTAATATCCAGAAAATACTGAGGCCTGAATTAAAAGTTAAAAAATATTAGCATTATTGTTAACAATACTCAAGCACAATCAATAGCGCTTCTATTTTTGCACTCATATTACACGATCTGGCTTGCATTAAAGGCTTCACTAGTTACAAAAGACTCACTAAAGAAATTCAACAGACGGTCAGCAGAGTGCATAGATGCAGCCCAGATTGTGATGTCATCAGTGGGAGGAGCTTTGCAGCCAATTCAAAGTGAAGAGAAACAATAGTCATTTTAAAATAACTTTTTTTACTGTTACTTCTGCATGATATAGAAAGGGTGCAGAAGGAAATTTGCAGCTTAATCTAAAGTAAGACTTTAATATGACTAAGGCCTAGACTGTCCCTTTAAGCCAGCATTCTTCGCAGTTCACAATTGTTGAGTCTAAACCAAAGAAATACAGTTTATGAATTATTTTGCTATGTGGAACAGTGTCAGATGCTTTGCTAAAATCTAGATAGGCTATACCAACTGCTCCACTCCAGTTATACAAATAAATAATAATAATCAATGAAGTCAATTATATTAGTCTGACATTATCTTCCTGAGGTAAAAGCATGCTGATTGTGGTTCTCTAAATTGTTTGTCATTACCCAAGTCATAATTCTTTCTGTTAAGAGAATTTCCATTCTTTTCCCTACTGCTGAAGTTAAAGGGACATTAAACACAAATTGTAATCTTCATAACAATGTGCCTTCATATCTGAGAAGAATTTTTACAATGAATAATGCAGCTTTATTTTGTCAAATGGGCATATTATTTTATGTTAGTTAGTTTTTTCTTTTCACTGATTTCTTGTCCTCCAAGACAAAAGAACCCTTGCTAACCAATCACAAACTATAATGCAGATATAACAAGAACGCTGTTTGCACATGGTTAGTTAAGGAAAGAGATGGGGGTAGCCTGCCCTCTTCCTTAAAGGGTTAACAAAACATTTTAAAACGTACTTAGAAGCTTCCAGTTTAGCTCTGTTTAAAAAGGTTACTGGAACACTCACTGCAAGTGGGAATTGCAGACACTCCCCCTCCCCCTGCATATGAAAAGGCACTTTACACAAACAGAAGCAAGCTGGAGTAGGTATACATTGGTACTCTCCTAAAACTTTGGGGCTTGGTTAGGGGTCTGAAAATCAGAGCAATGTTATTTAAAAATAAGCAAAACTATCCATTTTTAAAAGCAAACAAACTTTATGGGCTATATTAAAAGATCATCTACAAAACATTTATGCAAAGACAAAACGAGTGTATAATGTCCATTTAATGCAGATTAGCACTGATTCAGCTTAGTTAATTAGTAAATATTTATTTAAAAGGTATCTGAATAGAGTCATATATCCCTTTGTATTCTTTATATATACACAATCAAATTAACACAAAAAGCACCTTGTATGTGCACTGCTATTGCAAAGAATAATTTTCCTATCATGATTGTTGATGTAAAAATGATAATCCACTTAAAAAAAACAACAAATGAGTACAGAGAATGTGAGGTGGGGGGGGGGGGGGGTAAACAAAACCTCAAAGATAAATTAGTAAGTATTAATCAATTAATAAGTATTACAGTGGGACAAGTGCAATTTTCATATGTACCTTACAGCAAAGGAAAGCAAAATAAATAATGGATGTATACTGCAATGTTTCATTTTCAATAATAATACATTTTATGTGTAGTTGAAATGACAAGTTTAATGGTCCTTTAAACTGACTGGCCTGTAGTTGTCAATAAGATAGGGGGCGCCCTAAAAAATAGCACCATATTATCTATAAAGTATAAATATTAATGGTGGGTGTGAAGTACAAAGGAGGTCAGTACCAACAAACCAAAAACCAATAAAAATTAACAAATGTAAATTCAGCACAAAATAAAATATAAACTAATAAAATTGTATAAGAAAAGTCTTGAATTACAGATGGGTGATGAAGAGGCAGCAATCTGTAGAGGACCCGGCCTGGATCCAAAGGATAATCTAAAAACAGAGAAAAAGACAGATGCGCCACATGGCCCAATATTGTTTGATCCACAGAATTCAATTTTCAGAGCTATATGCTATCAAACTCACAATTTTAAAAGCACTCCAATTAGTGCAGTGGGAGCAGTCTGGGATCTATAACAGTCACCCAGCAGACCGACCTCTTGGGTGAAGATAGATGTTCTGTAGTGAAACACAAAGGGACACAAAGGTGCCTATATGGCCTAGTACAGTCTTATACAAGAGGCAGTATTATGTGTGGTAAGCTATATACTCACAAAAAGTGAAGCATCTCTATTGATGCTAATCAGACAGGATGGGGTCAATGTAGTCACCCAACAGACTGTATCAAGGCTTCCACAGCAGACAAACAGCAGAGGTCCAGTGGACAATGTTTTGATCCAAATGAGACACAGTAGCAAGTGTTTGAGTTAAAAAGATATAAAACTTTACTGATATAGATTAAAATACAGCGACACGTTTCTCAGTCACAGACTGTTTCCTCAGGCTTAATTCCTCAGGCTACTGTGTCTCATTTGGATCAAAACATTGTCCACTGGACCTCTGCTGTTTGTCTCCTGTGGAAGCCTTGATACAGTCTGTTGGGTGACTACATTGACCCCATCCTGTCTGATTAGCATCAATAGAGATGCTTCACTTTTTGTGAGTATATATCTTACCACACATACTACTGCCTCTTGTATAAGACTGTACTAGGCCATATAGGCACCTTTGTGTCCCTTTGTGTTTCACTACAGAACATCTATCTTCACCCAAGAGGTCGGTCTGCTGGGTGACTGTTATAGATCCCAGACTGCTCCCACTGCACTAATTGGAGTGCTTTTAAAATTGTGAGTTTGATAGCATATAGCTCTGAAAATTGAATTCTGTGGATCAAACAATATTGGGCCATGTGGCGCATCTGTCTTTTTCTCTGTTTTTAGACTGGCCTGTAGTTACCAGAGTCTTTCCTACTCCATTTTATGGAGAGGTGCTGTATTCTCTATTCTAAATAATCTAGAACATCTGTCAATAGTGATTGATTAAACAGATCAGTTAATGGGGCAGCTATCTCATATTGAAGTTCCTTCAAAACCGTTAGAAGATTATCAGCACCCACTGACGTTTGTAAGTATTGTAAGTATTACATCTTATATAGCTTTCTATCAAGTTGGTTCCTTAACCAATTGCTCAGTTAATTCCCCTTGCAAGGATTAAAGAATATGCCTTCTAGCTGACTTAGCAAGGGGTATCTCCCAGTCTATATCTGACAAATTAAGGTCCCCCTTTACTGTACCCTCACCTTTCATGCCATTATGTTCTTGATTTTCTATTAAAGGGACAATTCACCCAAAAATGTTCTCCCCTTTAAATTGTTCCAAATGATCCATTTTACCTTCTAGAGTATATTAAATTGTTTACAAGTAGCTCTTTTACCCTAATTTTGACATTTGAAATAGCTGATTTAGCATGTGGTATACCCACCTATACTGAAAGTTTCTATACTGGAGTATAGGCTATTAATAAGCCTAAGTAAACACAGCCAGCAGAAGAAATTACACTCCCAGTGGGGTGCGAGATAGTTAAGTAATAAAAACATAATTTATGCTTACCTGATAAATTTATTTATTTCCGGATATGGTAAATGTCTTTAAATAAAGGGTGGGCCGTGGACTCACCATATCTGGAAATAAATACATTTATCAGGTAAGCATAAATTATGTTTTATATCCTAAGATATGGTGAGTCCATGGAATCATCAATTACTAGTGGGAACCAATACCCAAGCCAGAGGACACAGATGATTAGGAAGGGACAAGACAGGTAACCTAAACAGAAGGCACTGCACGAAGAACATTTCTCCCAAAAGAAGCCTCAGCTAAGACAAAAATATGAAATTTGGAAAAAGTATGCAGAGGACCAGGTTGCAGCCTTGCAAATCTGTTCTACAGATACTTCCTTCTTGAAAGCCCAAGAAGAAGGGACAGCCCTAGTGAAATGAGCTGAAATTCTCATGGGAGGCTGCTGTCCAGCAGTCTCATAAACCAAACACATTATACTACTCAACCAAAGAGAAAGAGAAGTAGCTGAAGCTCTCTGACCTTTATGTTTCCCAGAGAAACAAACAGCAAACTGGAGACAATCCTTAGTCGCCTGTAGATAGAAAATAAAAGCACACACAACATCAAATTTGTGCAACAAATGTTCCGTATGAGAAGAAAGATAAGAACACAGAGAAGGAACAACAATTTTTTGATTAATATATCTATCCAAAACCACTTAGGAAGAAAACCTAACTAGTACGAATAACCGCCTTAACTGCATGAAAGATAAGATAAGGCGAATCACACTGCAAAACTGAGAGCTCTGAGACTCACCAAGCATAAAAGATAGCAATGAGAAACAAAACCTTCCAAAATAACAACTTAATATCTATGGAAAGTAAAGGCTCAAAAAAAGCCTACTGCAAAACTTTAAGAACAAGGGCAAAACCCTAAGGAGGAGCAACCGACTTAAACACAGGCCTGATGTAGACCAGTGCCTGACAAAAAGATTGCACATCTGGTACGTCCACCAGATGCTTATGTAGCAAAAAAGACAATGCAAAAAACTGACCCTTCAGGGTACTGACTGACAAACCCTTCTCCAGACCACCCTGGAGAAAGGATAAAACATTCAGAACCCCCCCTGCTTATACAAAACTAAGCGTCCAATCTTCAAGCAGTCAGCTTCAGAGATTTAGATGAAGGAAAAGACCAAGAATCAGAAGTCCTTTCTCAGAGGTAGTCTCCAAGGTAGAGAGATGACATTTCCATTAGGTCTGCATACCAGATCCTGCGAGGCCACACAGGGGCTAATAAAATCACAGCCGCTCTCATCTGAAAATACGAGTAATGACTCGTGGAAAGAGAACAAACAAAAAAAGTAAAAAGTTAAGACTGAAATAAAAAAAAGAATGTCAGAACATCTATCAGGACGGTCTGCGCATCATATGTCCATAAACCGTACCTTCGAAACTTGGCATTCTGTCGAAATGCCCACAGAAGCCAACTCCTGAAACCTCCCATGTAAGGGTCTACCTAGAGAACACTTCCGGATGGAGATACTCCCCGGGATGAATTATCAGTCTGTTTAGAAGTCTGACTCCCAATTGTCCACTCCTGGAAAGTGGATGACCGACAGCAAATGTGAGCTTCCTCCCACTGAACAATTCAAGTCACCTCCGACATGGCTATGGAACCCCTAGTTCATCCCTAATGGTTGATATAAACCCTAGAGGTGATATTGTCCGACTGGAACCAAGCTAGGGATGACTGAGGTCAAGTCATCAGAGCATTGCAAATTGCTCTCAACTCCAAGATGTTTAAAGAGGAGAGCAGACACTTCCGAGTCCATAATCCTAAAGACCCAGACAGCTTACTAGCCCAGCAGGTTGGCACCCGTGTTCACATCACCCAGGAATATCTCCAGAAACACCCCCCCCGGAGATGGAATACCATCAGACCAATTCCCTCCATACACAGGGTCAAAGAAAAGTGAAGAAAAATCAACTGCAGCTAAATCCAAACTCCCAACCTCCTGGTTGCAAGATGGCTAAGCTATCCACCGGCCACTAAAACTTACTGTTGGCTGGACAGAAAACTGCAGAGTGGGGAAGAGGAATAAATCCTTGATTTTCTGACCTCTGAAAGACATCTCCTAGATAAAGAATCAAATAAAGATCCAAGCATACCACACCTGGCGTTCTCAGACAGTCTCCCATCCAGGTACTGACCAGACCTGACGCTGCATAACTTCCAAGATCAAGCGAAATCGGGTGCATTCAGGGTATTGTGGTGGTAGTCCCAAATAAATTACCCTTGTGGATAGAACAAGGGAACTCTTTTCCAGATTCATTTCCCATCCCCGGAAAAGAAGATTGGACAAGATCTCTTAAAAGAGAGTTAGCTCAAAGTCAGGATGATACCTGAACTATATATTGTCCAGAAAAACACACTTGCAATATCCCAAGACCTAAAGGTCTGACTGGGATGGCGCAAACTAAGAAAACTAGAGAAGATTCCGATTAAGGAAACAATAAATCTCTCAGGTCTAAGTTCATTATAAACAGGCCCACTAGAACTAAAGGAGAAAGGATACTACTTTGAAGGACAGAATCTGAAGTATATGAGGTAAATACCTATATCCCGTTCCCAAACTGGGACTGGAACTGTCACTCCCAGAGATGAAGACCCTTTATCCAGTTCAAAGAATGCCTCTCATCCTACTTGTATTGCAGATACTCTAGAAAGAGAAATCTGCCCCTGAGAGGAAAACGTAGATTGGACTTGAAAAGGCATGACCCAAACAAAGTCTCATCCTTAAAAGGAGACACTAGAAGTGTGTATTTGGAGGAAACAGAAAGAATTGAATCTGCAACTGCAGAACTATAAAGCCTAGGCTGTACCACTAAACCACAGGTAGGATTCTCAGCTGACCATAAATTTCAGCCACAATGCCCACCGGCTAGTACAGCAAGTTTAATAAGACAAGACATTGCTCTAAATGAGCAATTAAACCTCCAGCTTCTTACCTATGTCAAAAATAAAACTAGATTATCGCCGCAGAGATCTAACTTCTCTGATTAAAAGTAGAAAGTTCCCTTCTACTAAAAACACTGTGCATTTCAAGAGAGATAGCGACAGGAAATCCTAAAAAGGACGTGAGACAGGGAGCAATATCCCCAGATTCTCTATAACAATCCTGTGAACATCTCACAGCACGTCTAGAACCATTCCAGAGAGGAAAGAAAAATATAGAACTGATAAAGTTCACAAAACTCCAAAGGAAAGCTAATGATAGGGATCGGTGTCATCCAGTCAGCCAAGACCTCCTGACAATATAAGAGGCTTTGAAGCAAACAACTGAAGGATACCACTTCAGTAACAGATGAAGGAATTATACTGTCCAGATCTGAGATTTCAGCCTCAGAAACTACTGGCCAATCCTCCTCACTAACTTTGAAGAAGACAAACCTGCGTAGCAGCATGTGGAGCACAAACCCTCTTATCTGAGACTTAAAATGTCCTCTTGCCTTTTCACTGAAGTAAAGGAAAACAGACCAATCCACAGATACCAAAGAAGATACCTGAGCTTGCAACTTCTGTAAGCAAATGCACTCCTCCAGGGGATTGAGAGGAACCGCAGGGCACTGCATGTGACGCCATATAGGCTTGGGACATAAAAGGAGAAAGCTGTGGCAGTGCCTTAACAGCAACATCCTTGGAGACATGAAGCTCAAACCAATCTGTATATTGAATAGCATTTGCGAAATCAGAGGTACAGAAAAAATAAATGTTTAAACCAATTCTTAGTTGAGCAAGCCTTCCACACAACTTCAGCATCAGAAGGAATTATACTGCCTGAATCCAAATTTCACCCTCAGATGCAACCAAAGAATCTTGATTCTCAGACTTCTGAGAGGAAATACTTTGATTAGCCACTTCAGGATCAAAAACCTTACTTACTGTTTCTTTAAATTTCCTTTTGTGTTTTCCCTGCAGCATGGGAAAAACAGACAGCGCCTCACATACCGCAGCAGATACCTGGGCAGTAATATCTTGCAAAATAACTCCAGACGGAGCATGAGAGGAAACGCAGGGCACTGCATGTGCAGATGAATAGGATTGGGACGCTTGAGGAGAAAGCTGCGGCACATCTGAAACAGGAGGCTCCTGAACAGCATCCGCCTTAGCTAATGATGGCTCAGGGTCAAAAAGTATTTTTCTATAAGTTCTTTCAATACATGAACAAAAAGGTACTGGGGCTCCACCTGGGCATCAAAACATAAGCTACAGGTAACATCATGCACAGCCTCCTGATCCATAATACAAAAAGAAGCAAATAAAAAAAAACTTTTTTTTTTATCTTTTAACAAAGGATATAATACAGAACTAAAAAAACATACCCCAGACAACACTATACACCTCAGCAGAATTACTGAGGCTCCCTACCTGTCCAGCAACCTGAGGTAAAAAATTATCCGTTTACAATCCGGATTTCCAGAGATGCAAAAACAGAAAGAAGCCTTCTAAACAGCAGAGCCAACTGAAATATGGGCACCTCACTCTTACAGGAAGTGAAAAAAACGCCAAAAAAACTCTGACATCACAGAATCAGAACCTCCCTAAAAGGGGCAGTCTTACAGCTGACAAAAAGGCCATTTTAAAAACTATATATATATATATATATATATATATATATATATATATATTTTTTTTTTTTTTTATTTTTTTTTTAAAAATAATTTTCTTGAAAAACAGGCTTAAAAACAAACAATAACCCCCCCCCCCATAATGTACATAATGTGTTACTAAAAACGGATCCTCACTGAGCTATCAATAAAATAAAAAACTCCTCCACTAACAGTGCCTGCAAAAACTGACATAAAAACCTGCACCCTGACAGGAATAATAAAAAACGTCTCCCTGCAGCGTTTCAGCTGAATAAGTGCCAAATTTTTCCCTGCTACATAGAAAAATAAAACTGGCACTTACCTCAATGTTTATCTGTCCGGCAGCAGGACAGCTCACCTGGTTTGAGAGGATACCATCACTCACATGGACCTGTGGAAATACAGAAAGACTGAATAAACTTACTTAGGCTATCTAAATATAGCAGCAAAATGTTTTGGGAAAACGCAGTGAGGATTGTACCCCACAAGTTCCCAATTGCTTAAAGCCACCATTGCCCTACTGAAGAGACTGAAATCTTAGAAAGATCAGAGCAAACCTACTATGCTTTAAAATAAAAAAAATCTTGATTGTAGATCAGACACCAAAACTTCACCTCCTCCTTGCACCACAGGCAAAGAGAATGACTGGAGGTTATGGGTAAGGGAAGTGACATATATAGCAGTGTTGCTGTGGTGCTCTTTGCCTCCTCCTGCTGGCCAGGAGTGATATTCCCACTAGTAATTGATGATTCCGTGGACTCACCATATCTTAGAAAAGAAATTATAATTTTCCATTGTTCTCTCAAACTATTGAGTATATAAACCATTTTAACGTCACAAACAATTATGACTATATGAGTAACACAATCTGCACAAAACTAATTGGTATTGACATCCATCACTTATTGTTTGTTTACCTTATTGACTTAATGAAATTTCTTCTGACTGTATTGTAAAAGTCAGAAGAAACTAGTCCCATCAATTATTCCAGAACAAAGGTTAGGGCTGATGGATGATTTTGTCATTTTGACCAATATTGTTATTTGCTCAGGGTAAAACAATGTATGTATTTATCACAGTCTTTTCCTTGTTGCTCATCAATAGAAATGTGCCATCCTTAATTGCCCTCATCAATAATGTCTGCCTATGTGTCATGAACAATTGATAATACAAATTGCCCAGAAGACAACATCCATTCATAGCACAAATATGTAGGTTTATAGCTGGACAACTTTTAACCTGACCAGGAACATGTTGTGTGACCAACCCTCAACTTATCTTGACTCCTCACCCTTAGCTATATCTAAATCTATGTAGACAAGAGACCACCTCTCTTAAGTGGGTGTGGAAGATGTACTTAAATGTCCATTTCTATTGTACTTTCTAAGTATTGGACTTTGTGTATATAGACAAAAATAAGTTGAGGTATTGTGTATATTGAGATTGATAAGATAATGAGGAGTCCTCTTCATGCAAACACTTGGGTTGTGGTTTCAAACATTTACAGTACACTGTCCCTTTAATATAGAACAATGTACATACACAGCACTTCATAAACAAACCTTCATAATCTGTTTGCATTGAAGATACATTTGCAGAAAAATAAAATGGTACATGTATGTGGATGAGGTTGGAGGACCACATCTTTTTTTTGTAAATGCATTATAATACCTAAGTGCCAGAGGACCTCAGATCTGCTTGAAAATAAATCAAAAGAATATTTAAAGTTTGTGAAATGTGAAAATTATGTGAAATTCAAATGTCAGTGTCCACAAATAAAGTTTTATTGGAACACAGCTACCATTCATTTAAGTACTGTCTAGGGCTGTTTTTGCGCTAAAATGGCAGAATTGACTTGTTGCAACAGAGATTGTTTATGGCGCTCTCATAGTTTTGTATTGCTGATCATTGTGTTACAATACACATGGACACAGTATTCCAAACTCAAAGGAAAACAATGGTCAGAAAAATTAGAACATTTAAAACAGAATCTCATCACAGCAGTATTTCTTAAAATAAAAAAAAATGAAACTGAGGCTGCAACTTAAGTTTTCTGTGTGCCTCATCTGTCATATATTTTGAATTTCATCTATATGAAAAATAAATGTCCAAATTATTTTTTGTTATAATACTTACATAATATCCTTGATTTTGTCTCTTGGTCGACAAACCCTAAAATATTTCTGTAAGGCCCAAGGACTTCTGTAATCATAAATGTCGACTCATGGTATAGAAGCCCTATTGAGAACTATATATTAAAAAAAAAAAAAAAAAATTATGCTTACTTGATAAATTCTTTTCTATCGGAATGATGATAGTCCATAGGGCTCCATAACATATGGGATATCATTTTCACCACTAGGAGGAGGCCAAGAACCCACACAAAGCTTACATTCTCTCCTATCTCTCCTCATTCCAACGTATAGCTGAGCAGAGAATATGAACAGATAGGTATGAACCAGAAAGCACGGTCTACAGAGGTGCAAATCATAACTGCCGCTCAAAATTTTTTAAATGGGTGGGGAATATGGACTATCATTATTCCCCAAAAAATCTATCCAGTGCGCATAAATTATGTTTTCTTTCATATAATGATGATAGTCCATAATATAAAAATGGTAACATTTTGAAAAGGTATGCAGAGAAGACCATGTTGCAGCTTTGCAAATCTTGCCCTAAGATACATCATTTTTGAAAGCCTAGGAAGTTGCAACTGCTCCTGTAGAATGAGCTGTGATAATTTTAGGACACAACTTTCTCGCCACCAAGTAAACCTTGTGAATGACTTGTTTGAGCCAAGAGGCCAACGCTACAGAAGTAGCTTTCTGCCCCTACGAGTCCCAGAGTAATGAACAAACAAGCTGGAAGATTTCTTTAGTGGCTTGAAGATAGAACATTCTGCCACTTTGAGGTTTGTATCCAAGTTTCCATATTTTCTAAAACTTTGTAAAGGAAAGTAACTATAATTAATAAACTTTGTGATTTTTTGGGGGGTAACAGATTTTCTGGAGTGAACCAGAGAACCCTCTATATTTTAATTCTATGTGTTCAACTTCCACACCTTTAAAGATCCAGGTGAAAAAGAGGCCCTTGAGACAGATACAGGGAAAAACACTGTTCTCCAGGCCCTGGACACATTAGATAAAGGCATCTACCTTTACAGGATTTCTGGTTAAAGCAAGTAGCCATAGCTGGATTGTAATGCTCAACTTTCAGCTTTCAAGCCAACTTAGCTAACCCCTAAGCCATTTTGGGATGTTCCGCAAAGAGGATCCAGGTCGGCTGGTCAAATAGGAGTACTCTGATTCTAAGAGAAGGAAAACTCCTGATCTCATGAAGGAGAAAAGGAATAAATCTGTATATCTGAACTATTTCTTCCTGATGAAACACATAAACTTATGCATAAAAGAATACACAGTTTATATAATATGTACATGAAATAAGTATCAGTATGTACTATACATACTGTATGCATATACTAAACGATACGTACATATTTAGCAGCATCTAATTTGGCCTGGCTGACTAGACAAGCATTGAAAATAGGTAGACAGGTAAACCGTAGATACTGGTAAAGTCATGTCCAAAATAAGCAGAGACTGCATTGAGTAGCGCTGGGAGGTGGGAGGGAATTTAAGCTCTTGTGAGGGTTCCTGGCCTCCACCTAGTGGCGGGAATAATATCCCACATGTTATGGAGCCCTATGGACTATCATCATTATACAAAAGAAAATACTGTATTTAATTTTTCCCACCCTAATTTTGTTTGCCTCTTGGCCATCTAGCACATTAAGGGCCAGATTACATGTAGAGTGTTAATTAACGCTCCATCTTGAGCGTTAATTGCACTAGAAGTAAACATTTTGCACTTGTCGGGTTGCACTCGTATTATGAGTTGAAAGTAAACTGTTTTCGCATTAGTTCTAACCCGAGTGCAAAAAGCCAAAATTAGAATATTGCTTGAGCATTCACGTATTCCCCCATAGAAGTGGAAAAAACATAATTTATGTAAGAACTTACCTGATAAATTCATTTCTTTCATATTAGCAAGAGTCCATGAGCTAGTGACGTATGGGATATACATTCCTACCAGGAGGGGCAAAGTTTCCCAAACCTTAAAATGCCTATAAATACACCCCTCACCACACCCACAATTCAGTTTAACGAATAGCCAAGAAGTGGGGTGATAAGAAAAAAGTGCGAAAGCATATAAAATAAGGAATTGGAATAATTGTGCTTTATACAAAAAAATCAAAACCACCACAAAAAAGGGCGGGCCTCATGGACTCTTGCTAATATGAAAGAAATGAATTTATCAGGTAAGTTCTTACTTAAATTATGTTTTCTTTCATGTAATTAGCAAGAGTCCATGAGCTAGTGACGTATGGGATAATGATTACCCAAGATGTGGATCTTTCCACACAAGAGTCACTAGAGAGGGAGGGATAAAATAAAGACAGCCAATTCCTGCTGAAAATAATCCACACCCAGAATAAAATTTTAATGAAAAAACATAAGCAGAAGATTCAAACTGAAACCACTGCCTGAAGTATGTTTCTACCAAAAACTGCTTCAGAAGAAGAAAACACATCAAAATGGTAGAATTTAGTAAAAGTATGCAAAGAGGACCAAGTTGCTGTTTTGCAAATCTGATCAACCGAAGCTTCATTCTTAAACGCCCAGGAAGTAGAAACTAACCTAGTAGAATGAGCTGTAATCCTTTGAGGCGGAGTGTTACCCGACTCAACATAGGCATGATGAAATAAAGATTTCAACCAAGATGCCAAAGAAATGGCAGAAGCTTTCTAGTCTTTTCTAGAACCGGAAAAGATGACAAATAGACTAGAAGTCTTTCGGAAAGACTTAATAGCTTCAACATAATATTACAAAGCTCTAACAGCATCCAAAGAATGCAATGATTTCTCCTTAGAATTCATAGGATTAGGACATAATGAAGGAACCACAATTTCTCTACTAATGTTGTTAGAATTCACAACCTTAGGTAAAAAATTCAAAAGAAGTTTGCAGCACCGCCTTATCCTGATGCAAAAATCAGAAAAGGAGACTCACAAAAAAGAGTATATAATTCAGAGACTCTTCTGGCAGAAGAGATGGCCAAAAGAAACAAAACTTTCCAAGAAAGTAATATAATGACCAAAGAATGCATGGGTTCAAAAGGAGGAGCTTGAAGAGCCCCCAGAACCAAATTCAAACTCCAAGGAGGAGAAATTGACTTAATGACAGGTTTTATACGAACCAAAGCTTGTACAAAACAATGAATATCAGGAAGATTAGCAATCCTTCTGTGAAAAAGAACAGAAAGAGCAGAGATTTGTCTTTCAAGAAACTTGCGGACAAACCTTTATCTAAACCATCCTGAAGAAATATAAGTCTTCCAGACTCTATAATATATCTCTCTAGATACAGATTTACGAGCCTGTCACATAGTATCAATCACAGAGTCAGAGAAACCTCTTTGACCAAGAATCAAGCGTTCAAACTCCACACCTTAAAATTAAGGTTTTGAGATCCTGATGGAAAAAAGAACCTTGAGACAGAAAGACTGGTCTTGACGGAAGAGTCCACAGCTGGCAAGAGGCCATCCGGACAAGATCCGCATACCAAAACCTGTGAGGCCATGCTGGAGCTACCAGCAGGACAAACGAGCATTCCTTTAGAATATTGGAGAATACCCTTGGAAGAAGAACTAGAGGCGGAAAGATATAGGCAGGATGACACTTGTAAGGAAGAGATAATGCATCCACTGCCTCCGCCCGAGGATCCCTGGATCCGGACAGATACCAGGGAAGTTTCTTGTTTAGATGAGAAGCCATCAGATCTATTTCTGGGAGTTCCCACATTTGAACAATCTGAGGAAATACCTCTGGGTGAAGACCATTCGCCCAGGTGCAACGTTTAGCGACTGAGATAATCCGCTTTCCAATTGTCCAAACCTGGGATATGAACCGCAGAGATTAGACAGGAGCTGGATTCCGCCCAAACCAAAATTCGAGATACTTCTTTCATAGCCAGAGGACTGTGAGTCCCTCCTTGATGATTGATGTATGCCACAGTTGTGACATTGTCTATCTGAAAACAAATGAACAACTCTCTCTTCAGAAGAGGCCAAGACTGAAGAGCTCTGAAATTGCACGGAGTTCCAAAATATTGATCGAAAATCTCACCTCCTGAGATTCCCAAACCCCTTGTGCCGTCAGATACCCCCACACAGCTCCCCAACCTGTAAGACTTGCATCTGTTGAGATTATAGTCCAGGTCGGAAGAACAAAGAAGCCCCCTGAACTAAACGATGGTGATCTGTCCACCATGTCAGAGAGTGTCGTATAATCGGTTTAAAGATATTAATTGAGATATCTTTGAGTAATCCCTGCACCATTGGTTCAGCATACAGAGCTGAAGAGGTCGCATGTGAAAACGAGCAAAGGAGATCGCATCTGATGCGGCAGTCCTAAGACCTAAAATTTCCATGCATAAGGCTACCAAAGGGAATGATTGTGACTGAAGGTTTCGACAAGCGGAAATCAATGTTAAACTTCTCTTGTCTGACAAGGACAGAGTCATAGACACTGAATCTATTCTAGAAACCTAAAAAGGTTACCCTTGTCTGAGGAATCAATGAACTGATTGGTAAATTGATCCTCCAACCATGAACTTGAAGAAACAACACAAGTCGATTCGTATGAGATTCTTCGAAAATGAGAAGACTGAGCAAGTACCCAGATATCGTCCAATAAGGAAATACCAAAACCCTGTTCTCTGATTACAGAAAGAAGGGCACCGAGAACCTTTGAAAAAAATTCTTGGAACTGAGGCTAGGCCAAACGGTAGAGCCACAAAACTGGTAATGCTTGTCTAAAAAGAGAATCTCAGACACTAAAAGTGATCTGGATGAATCGGAATATGCAGATACACATCCTGTAAATCTATTGTAGACATATAATGCCCTTGCTAAACAAAAGGCAGGACAGTCCTACAGTAACCATCTTGAATGTTGGTATCCTTACATAACGATTCAATATTGATAGATCCGGAACTGGTCTGAAGGAATTGACCTTCTTTGGTACAATGAAGAGATAAAATAAAACCCCAGCCCCTGTTCCAGAACTGGAACTGGCATAATTACTCCAGCCAACTCTAGATCTGAAACACATTTTAGAAATGCTGAGCCTTTGCTGAGTTAACTGGGACACGGAAAAGAAAAAAATCTCTTAGCAGGAGGCCTTAACTGAAGCCAATTCTGTACCTTTCTGAAACAATGTTCTGAAACCAGAAATTGAGAACGGAATTGATCAAAATTTCTTTGAAGAAAACGTAATCTGCCCCATACCAGCTGAGCTGGAATAAGGTCCGCACCTTCATGGGAACTTAGGAGCTGGCTATAGGTTTTCTATAAGGCTTGGATATATTCCAAACTGGAAATAGTTTCCAAACTGATACCGCTCCTGAGGATGAAGGATCAGGCTTTTGTTCCTTATTGTGAGGAAAGGAACGAAAATGATTATTAGACCTAAATTTACCTTAGATTTTTTATCCTTTGGTAAAAAAGTTCCCTTCCTTCCAGAAACAGTTGAAATAATAATTTATTATTATGGAAAGAAAAGGAAAGCAAAGTTGACTTAGAAGACATATCAGCATTCCAAGTTTAATCCATAAAGCTTTTCTAGCTAAAATAGCTAGAGACATATACCTGACATCAACTCTAATGATATCAAAAGATGGTATCACCAATAAAATTATTAGCATGTTATAGAATAATAATAATGCTATAAAATTATGATCTGTTACTTGTTGCGCTAAAGCTTCTAACCAAAAAGTTGAAGCTGCAGCAACATCCGCTAAAAATATAGCAGGTCTAAGAAGATTACCTGAACATAAGTAAGCTTTTCTTAGAAAGGATACAATTTTCCTATCTAAAGGATCCTTAAATGAATTACTATCTGCCGTAGGAATAGTAGCACATTTAGCAGGAGTAGAGACAGCCCCATAACCTTAGGGATTTTGTCCCAAAAAAACTCTAATCTGTCAGATGGCACAGGATATAATTGCTTAAACGTTTAGAAGGAGTAAAAGAATTACCCAAATTATTCCATTCCCTGGAAATTACTTCAGAAATAGCATCAGGGAGATTAAACACTTCTGGAATAACTACAGGAGATTTAAAAACCTTATTTAAACGTTTAGATTTAGAATCAAGAGGACCAGAATCCTCTATTTCTAATGCAATTAATACTTCTTTAAATAAAGAACGAATAAATTCCATCTTGAACAAATACAAAGATTTATCAGCATCAACCTCTGAGACAGAAACCTCTGAACCAGAAGAACCATTATCAGTATCAGAATGATGATGTTCATTTAAAAATTCATCTGAAAAAAGAGAAGTTTTAAAAGACTTTTATGTAAACTAGAAGGAGAAATAACAGACATAGCCTTCTTAATGGATTTAAAAAATAAAATCTCTTATGTTTATCAGGAACACTCTGAAAATTAGATGTTGACGGAACAGCAACAGGTAATGTAACAGTACTAAAGGAAATTTTATCTGCAATAATAAGTTTGTCATGACATGCAATACAAACAACAGGTGGAGAAACAGATACCAAAAATTATAGCAGATACACTTAGCTTGGTAGCTCCAGCACTAGACAGCGATTTTCCTGTAGTATCTTCTGACTCAGATGCAACGTGAGACATCTTGCAATATGTAAGAGAAAAAACAACATATAAAGCAAAATTGATCAAATTCCTTAAATGACAGTTTCAGGAATGGGAAAAAAATGCCAAAGAACAAGCTTCTAGCAACCAGAAGCAATGAAAAAATAAGACTTAAATAATGTGGAGACAAAAGCGACGCCCTTATTTTTTAGCGCCAAATAAGACGCCCACATTATTTGGCGCCTAAATGCTTTTGGCGCCAAAAATGACGCCACATCCGGAACGCCGACATTTTTGGCGCAAAATAACGTCAAAAAATGACGCAACTTCCGGCGACACGTATGACGCCAGAAACGGAAAAGAATTTTTGCGCCAAAAAAGTCCGCGCCAAGAATGACGCAATAAAATGAAGCATTTTCAGCCCCCGCGAGCCTAACAGCCCACAGGAAAAAAAGAGTCAAATTGAATGTAAGAAAAAATGATTAATTCAAATGCATTATCCCAAATATGAAACTGACTGTCTGAAAAATAAGGAAAGTTGAACATTCTGAGTCAAGGCAAATAAATGTTTGAATACATATATTTAGAACTTTATAAACAAAGTGCCCAACCATAGCTTAGAGTGTCACAGAAAATAAGATTTACTTACCCCAGGACACTCATCTACATGTTTGTAGAAAGCCAAACCAGTACTGAAACGAGAATCAGCAGAGGTAATGGTATATATAAGAGTATATCGTCGATCTGAAAAGGGAGGTAAGAGATGAATCTCTACGACCGATAACAGAGAACCTATGAAATAGACCCCGTAGAAGGAGATCACTGCATTCAAATAGGCAATACTCTCCTCACATCCCTCTGACATTCACTGCACGCTGAGAGGAAAACCGGGCTCCAACTTGCTGCGGAGCGCATATCAACATAGAATCTAGCACAAACTTACTTCACCACCTCCATCGGAGGCAAAGTTTGTAAAACTGAATTGTGGGTGTGGTGAGGGGTGTATTTATAGGCATTTTAAGGTTTGGGAAACTTTGCCCCTCCTGGTAGGAATGTATATCCCATACGTCACTAGCTCATGGACTCTTGCTAATTACATGAAAGAAATAAAAGTGGAAAAAAAAAATCTAATCCCGATCTCATATTTATTCATAAATGCAGAACAGTAGAATTTCAAATGTTTCCAGTAAATACACAGTATAACACTTTATTAAATACAAATATTGCATAAATATGAATTTCCATATTTTCATCTACTTAACTGCAAAGGACTCCAATGCACTATATATGTGTACATATGTATTGATGTGTTTATATGTGTATATATGTCTGTAAATACATACATACACATATAAATGTATATATATATATATATATATATATATATATACACATATATACATACAAACATATACATATTTAGACATGTATATATATGGTTCTCTTTGTTAAAGCCCTTTTTCTGACCTTTTTTTAACACCTGAGACCTCATATCTTTGGCCCCAATATTTTTCTTATTCTTTTATTAGATGCTGTTATTATGAGTGTAACTGTACTTTGTAATGTATTTCTAAAGCATTTTGTACAACTTTTTTGTTTCGCGAAACAGTTAACCAGAGATCTTAGGACGTGATAATCATTCTAGCATAAATCACGATTGCGCTCAAGCGATCGCGTTTACCTTCAACTTATAATACGAGAGATAAGTCAGATGAGCACAAACACCCAGAATAAACCCGTTATCGCTTGCACGCAAACTTTTGTGCCCCACCCATAATCTGGCCCTAAATACACTAACTTTGTTGTAATTTACCTGTTTGAAAGTATTTTGAGTCCATTTGAGGAAAAAGCTCAAAATAAATAATTAATTTTGTAACTATACTTGATAGAATAAGAATTTTTATTAGTCATATACTGAATAAAAGCAAAATGAGTATTCTCTGAATTATTTTATCCTCTTCAAGATATATTTTATTATACTGAAAGATTGTGCTAAAGACAAAGTAAAAATCTAAAGCATGTGAATTTATTGTATAAAGTTGTGCAAATGTAGCATTTTGTGCTGTTTTGGTATTCAGATTATGTACAAAAAATAGTCAGCTACGTTATTTGGATCATACAAGGAATGTAACAAAACAGGTGCAACTACAAAATAAGATGTACAATCTATTGTAGGAAATGCAGCACTAAGCAGAAGTAATAGCAGACAGTTTGACATACATAAAGATGAACATTTTTTTCTCCTAAAATAAATTTATTTTGTTTTAAAGGGACAGTAAAATTTAAATTAAACAGCCATGATTTAGACAGAGCGTGGGATTTTAAACAGATTTTAAATTCTACTTCTATTATCAAATTAGCTTTGCTCTCTTCGTATATTTTGTTGAAGAGTAAATCAAGGTAGGCTGATATGAGCTCAGGAGTGTGCACGTCTTTAGAATTCTATGGGGTCTATTTAAGAAGCAGCTGATGCTGCCTCCAACCCACACCGCTTCAGTTCAGGCTAAAGCGGAAGTTAAGAAGCAGCGGTCCTAAAACCGCTGCTCTCTAACTCATCCGCCACCTCTGAGGTGGCGGACAGCAATCCGCCCGATCAAATGCGATCGGGCTGAATGACACCCCCTGTAAGCAGCCGCAAATCTGCAGGGGGCGGTATTGCACCAGCAGTTCACAAGTTCACAACTATTGGTGCAATGATAAATGCAGAGAGCGTATGCTGTAGGCATTTATTGAGGTGCGACAGACATGATATGCAATATCGGATCATGTCTGTCCGCACATTAATAAATGGACCCCTATGACTACAGTGTTTGCAACTATGTAAAACATTGCTATAAAAATGTTGCAAACACTACTGTCAGATGGCTAAAGACACTTGCACGCTCCTAAGCTCACCCAGGATTACTCTAACAAAGAATACCTAGACAACTAAACAAAATTGATAATAGAAGTAAATTGGGAAGTTGTATAAAAGGTTATGCTTTCTCCAATTCATGTACATTTTATTTTGATTTTACTGTCCCTTTAATGCCTCCTTTCAACAACTTTCCAACAAAAAACATAATTTATGTAAGAACTTACCTGATAAATTCATTTCTTTCATATTAGCAAGAGTCCATGAGCTAGTGACGTATGGGATATACATTCCTACCAGGAGGGGCAAAGTTTCCCAAACCTCAAAATGCCTATAAATACACCCCTCACCACACCCACAAATCAGTTTAACGAATAGCCAAGAAGTGGGGTGATAAGAAAAAAGTGCGAAGCATAAATATAAGGAATTGGAATAATTGTGCTTTATACAAAAAAATCGAAACCACCACAAAAAAAGGGTGGGCCTCATGGACTCTTGCTAATATGAAAGAAATGAATTTATCAGGTAAGTTCTTACATAAATTATGTTTTCTTTCATGTAATTAGCAAGAGTCCATGAGCTAGTGACGTATGGGATAATGACTACCCAAGATGTGGATCTTCCACGCAAGAGTCACTAGAGAGGGAGGGATAAAATAAAGACAGCCAATTCCGCTGAAAAAAATCCACACCCAAAAATAAAGTTTAAATCTTATAAAGAAAAAAACTGAAAATATAAGCAGAAGATTCAAACTGAAACAGCTGCCTGAAGTACTTTTCTACCAAAGACAGCTTCAGAAGAAGAAAATACATCAAAATGGTAGAATTTAGTAAAAGTATGCAAAGAAGACCAAGTTGCTGCTTTGCAAATCTGATCAACCGAAGCTTCATTCCTAAACGCCCAGGAAGTAGAAACTGACCTAGTAGAATGAGCTGTAATCCTTTGAGGCGGAGATTTACCCGACTCAACGTAAGCATGATGAATTAAAGATTTCAACCAAGATGCCAAAGAAATGGCAGAGGCCTTCTGACCTTTCCTAGAACCGGAAAAGATAACAAATAGACTAGAAGTCTTTCGGAAATTCTTAGTAGCTTCAACATAATATTTCAAAGCTCTAACTACATCCAAAGAATGCAATGATTTCTCCTTAGAATTCTTAGGATTAGGACATAATGAAGGAACCACAATTTCTCTACTAATGTTGTTGGTATTCACAACCTTAGGTAAAAATTTAAAAGAAGTTCGCAACACCGCCTTATCCTGGTGAAAAATCAGAAAAGGAGACTCACAAGAAAGAGCAGATAATTCAGAAACTCTTCTGGCAGAAGAGATGGCCAAAAGGAACAAAACTTTCCAAGAAAGTAATTTAATGTCCAATGAATGCATAGGTTCAAACGGAGGAGCTTGAAGAGCCCTCAGAACCAAATTCAAACTCCAAGGAGGAGAAATTGACTTAATGACAGGTTTTATACGAACCAAAGCTTGTACAAAACAATGAATATCAGGAAGATTAGCAATCTTTCTGTGAAAAAGAACAGAAAGAGCAGAGATTTGTCCTTTCAAGGAACTTGCTGACAAACCTTTATCCAAACCATCCTGAAGAAACTGTAAAATTCTCGGAATTCTAAAAGAATGCCAGGAAAAATGATGAGAAAGACACCAAGAAATATAAGTCTTCCAGACTCTATAATATATCTCCCTAGATACAGATTTACGAGCCTGTAACATAGTATTAATCAGTCAGAGAAACCTCTTTGACTAAGAATCAAGCATTCAATCTCCATACCTTTAAATTTAAGGATTTCAGATCCTGATGGAAAAAAGGACCTTGCGACAGAAGGTCTGGCCTTAACGGAAGAGTCCACGGTTGGCATGAGGCCATCCGGACAAGATCCGCATACCAAAACATGTGAGGCCATGCTGGAGCTACCAGCAGAACAAACGAGCATTCCTTCAGAATCTTGGAGATTAATCTTGGAAGAAGAACTAGAGGCGGAAAGATATAGGCAGGATGATACTTCCAAGGAAGTGACAATGCATCCACTGCTACCGCTTGAGGATCCCTGGATCTGGACAGATACCTGGGAAGTTTCTTGTTTAGATGAGAGGCCATCAAATCTATTTCTGGAAGTCCCCACATTTAAACAATCTGAAGAAATACCTCTGGGTGAAGAGACCATTCGCCCGGATGTAACGTTTGGCGACTGAGATAATCCGCTTCCCAATTGTCTATACCTGGGATATGAACCGCAGAAACTAGACAGGAGCTGGATTCCGCCCATACCAGAAATTCGAGATACTTCTTTCATAGCCAGAGGACTGTGAGTCCCTCCTTGATGATTGATGTATGCCACAGTTGTGACATTGTCTGTCTGAAAACAAATGAACGATTCTCTCTTTAGAAGAGGCCAAGACTGAAGAGCTCTGAAAATTGCACGAAGTTCCAAAATATTGATCGGTAATCTCACCTCCTGAGATTCCCAAACCCCTTGTGCTGTCAGAGACCCCCACACAGCTCCCCAACCTGTAAGACTTGCCTCTGTTGAAATTACAGTCCAGGTCGGAAGAACAAAAGAAGCCCCCTGAACTAAACGATGGTGGTCTGTCCACCACATCAGAGAGTGTCGTACAATCGGTTTTAAAGATATTAATTGAGATATCTTTGTGTAATCCCTGCACCACTGGTTCAGCATACAGAGCTGAAGAGGCCGCATGTGAAAACGAGCAAAGGGGATCGCGTCCGATGCAGCAGTCATAAGACCTAGAATTTCCATGCATAAGGCTACCGAAGGGAATGATTGTGACTGAAGGTTTCGACAAGCTGATATCAATTTTAGACGTCTCTTGTCTGTCAAAGATAGAGTCATGGACACTGAATCTATCTGGAAACCTAAAAAGGTTACCTGTGTCTGAGGAATCAATGAACTTTTTGGTAAATTGATCCTCCAACCATGATGTTGAAGAAACAACACAAGTCGATTCGTATGAGATTCTGCTAAATGTGAAGACTGAGCAAGTACCAAGATATCGTCCAAATAAGGAAATACCACAATACCCTGTTCTCTGATTACAGACAGAAGGGCACCGAGAACCTTCGTAAAAATTCTTGGAGCTGAAGCTAGGCCAAACGGCAGAGCCACAAACTGGTAATGCTTGTCTAGGAAAGAGAATCTCAGAAACTGATAGTGATCTGGATGAATCGGAATATGCAGATATGCATCCTGTAAATCTATTCTAGACATATAATGCCCTTGCTGAACAAAAGGCAGGATAGTCCTTACAGTTACCATTTTGAATGTTGGTATCCTTACATAACAATTCAATATTTTTAGATCCAGAACTGGTCTGAAGGAATTCTCCTTCTTTGGTACAATGAAGAGATTTGAATAAAACCCCAGTCCCTGTTCCAGAACTGGAACTGGCATAATTACTCCAGCCAACTCTAGATCTGAAACACATTTCAGAAATGCTTGAGCCTTCGCTGGGTTTACTGGGACACGGGAAAGAAAAAATCTCTTTGCAGGAGGCCTTATCTTGAAGCCAATTCTGTACCCTTCTGAAACAATGTTCTGAATCCAAAGATTGTGAACGGAATTGATCCAAATTTCTTTGAAAAAATGTAATCTGCCCCCTACCAGCTGAGCTGGAATGAGGGCCGCATCTTCATGTGGACTTAGGAGCTGGCTTTGATTTTCTAAAAGGCTTGGATTTATTCCAGACTGGAGATGGTTTCCAAACTGATACCGCTCCTGAGGATGAAGGATCAGGTTTTTGCTCCTTGTTGTGACGAAAGGAACGAAAACTATTATTAGACCTAAATTTACCTTTAGATTTTTTATCCTGTGGTAAAAAAGTTCCTTTCCCTCCAGTAACAGTTGAGATAATAGAATCCAACTGAGAACCAAACAATTTATTACCCTGGAAAGAAATGGAAAGCAGAGTAGACTTAGAAGACATATCAGCATTCCAAGTTTTAAGCCATAAAGCTCTTCTAGCTAAAATAGCTAGAGACATATACCTGACATCAACTCTAATGATATCAAAGATGGCATCACAAATAAAATTATTAGCATGTTGAAGAAGAATAATAATGCTATGAGAATTATGATCTGTTACTTGTTGCGCTAAAGCTTCTAACCAAAAAGTTGAAGCTGCAGCAACATCCGCTAAATATATAGCAGGTCTAAGAAGATTACCTGAACACAAGTAAGCTTTTCTTAGAAAGGATTCAATTTTCCTATCTAAAGGATCCTTAAAGGAAGTACCATCTGCCGTAGGAATAGTAGTACGCTTAGCAAGAGTAGAGACAGCCCCATCAACCCTAGGGATTTTGTCCCAAAACTCTAATCTGTCAGATGGCACAGGATATAATTGCTTAAAACGTTTAGAAGGAGTAAATTAATTACCCAAATTATTCCATTCCCTGGAGATTACTTCAGAAATAGCACTAGGGACAGGAAAAACTTCTGGAATAACTACAGGAGATTTAAAAACCTTATCTAAACGTTTAGATTTAGTATCAAGAGGACCAGAATCCTCAATTTCTAATGCAATTAGGACTTCTTTAAGTAAAGAACGAATAAATTCCATTTTAAATAAATATGAAGATTTATCAGCATCAACCTCTGAGACAGAATCCTCTGAACCAGAAGAACCATTATCAGAATCAGAATGATGATGTTCATTAAAAAATTCATCTGAAAAATTAGAAGTTTTAAAAGACTTTTTACGTTTACTAGAAGGAGGAATAACAGACATAGCCTTCTTAATGGATTTAGAAACAAAATCTCTTATGTTATCAGGAACACTCTGAGTATTAGATGTTGACGGAACAGCAACAGGTAATGTAACATTACTAAAGGAAATATTATCTGCATTAACAAGTTTGTCATGACAAACAGTACAAACAACAGCTGGAGGAACAGATACCATAAGTTTACAGCAGATACACTTAGCTTTGGTAGCTCCAGCACCAGGCAGCGATTTTCCAGAAGTATCTTCTGACTCAGATTCAACGTGGGACATCTTGCAATATGTAATAGAAAAAAACATATAAAGCAAAATTGATCAAACTCCTTAAATGACAGTTTTAGGAATGGGAAAAAATGCCAGTGAACAAGCTTCTAGCAACCAGAAGCAATAAATAATGAGACTTAAATAATGTGGAGACAACAGTGACGCCCATATTTTTTTAGCGCCAAAAATATTTGGCGCCTAAATGCTTTTGGCGCCAAAAATGACGCCACATCCGGAACGCCGACACTTTTGGCGCAAAAGAACGTCAAAAATTACGCAACTTCCGGCGACACTTATGACACCGGAAACAGAAAAAAAATTTGCGCCAAAAAAGTCAGCGCCAAGAATGACGCAATAAAATGAAGCATTTCCAGCCCCCGCGAGCCTAACAGCCCACAGGGAAAAAGTCAAATTTTAAGGTAAGAAAAAAATTGATTTATTCATATGCATTATCCCAAATATGAAACTGACTGTCTGAAATAAGGAATGTTGAACATCCTGAGTCAAGGCAAATAAATGTTTGAATACATATATTTAGAACTTTATAAAAAAGTGCCCAACCATAGCTTAGAGTGTCACAGAAAATAAGACTTACTTACCCTAGGACACTCATCTACATGTTGTAGAAAGCCAAACCAGTACTGAAACGAAAATCAGCAGAGGTAATGGTATATAAATAAGAGTATATCGTCGATCTGAAAAGGGAGGTAAGAGATGAATCTCTATGACCGATAACAGAGAACCTATGAAATAGACCCCGTAGAATGAGATCATTGAATTCAAATAGGCAATACTCTCCTCATATCCCTCTGACATTCACTGCGCGCTGAGAGGAAAACCGGGCTCCAACCTGCTGCGGAGCGCATATCAACGTAGAATCTAGCACAAACTTACTTCACCACCTCCATAGGAGGCAAAGTTTGTAAAACTGATTTGTGGGTGTGGTGAGGGGTGTATTTATAGGCATTTTGAGGTTTGGGAAACTTTGCCCCTCCTGGTAGGAATGTATATCCCATACGTCACTAGCTCATGGACTCTTGCTAATTACATGAAAGAAACTTATATTTTATAAAATGGGAGCACATCTCTTTCATAGATGAAGTTGTCTTTGATCATTTCCTAGGAAACTGGACCCCAACAGTTTTTGTTTTAAAGTGTATATAAGGCACATTATGTATGTTCCTTACATTCTAAGGGAACAGTATATGTTGGGGCATATTCATTTTGAAATGTACAACATTTTAAGACAACTTACCACCCCTCTAATTGGTGCTTATGAGTTGTGGACCATTTTCTCCTAAATTTGCCCAGCTATTTCCTGGACACCTTTAAAAGGTATGATGGGATAGACATAGTTATGCATGTTGCATGTGACTCTTGCTTTCCAAAAGGCAAACACAAAACTGATTTCTTATTTGTTTTTTCTTAGTTTTACTGAGAAACAAAAGTACAATTAACAAAAATTCGAATTTGGCAAATATATATCGACAAAATAACATCAAACAGTTATGAAACTCACTTGAAGGGAAAAAGAAAAAAGGAAAACATCCCATAATTACATTAATCAATTACGATTTCAGAAATGACATATCTTGTAGATAAAATAATCAATTTAAAATTCAGGGCTCACAAAAACCTTTTATAAGGGATACAATAAAAAAAGAGGGGGGAAAAGGGGAGAAAGAGAAGATGAAGAAAATGGAAAAATAGGCACCCACATTAAGACAGTCAAGATTTACTCATACCGCTCCTCCTCCCAGCGCCGTTCTACACTTTTGTCTTCAGTGACGTTTCTTGATCCGGCCAATTAATTTTCTGACCTGTAGGCAGCCAAGTCCTTACACAGTACTTTCCTTGGATCAATTGCAAAATCAATTGTTCGGAGGAAGAAACATTATTAAAAATAAAAATTGTAGATCAGCGGCGGGAGGAGTAGAGGTATGAGTAAATCAGAGCGATTAGCTCTAAAACACTTTTATTTAGAAGCAAACTAAGTAATCTTGAATGAACAGAACAACTAGATAAACTAATTGTATGAGAGATACAATAAAGTTTTTAGCAAAGAATTCCACAAGGTTATGATCAATGTTAACTCCAAAGGAAATAATTCTTAAAGATTACTCTTATTATTTAAAAAGTTCCATATCATTCATACTTTAAATTTTTATTAATTAAACTAGGAACATACATTCACACAGTAGCAGAAAAGAGATGTTAAAAACACTTAAACCCAGTTGAAGGGTAAATACTGATTAGCTCAATTAATCAAATATACATGGGCCCACTATTGTGATAATCTGTAGTAAGCTAAACCCTTACAATCCGAGGGCTAAAATACTTTTAAATATTAACGGCTGTTATAGTGGGCACCATGAGTAATGTACAGTTATTGAGGCATAAGTTCTATTTTCAACTTAGGCAAGCAAGTTAAAAAGCGGCAGACAGGAGAGACACGGCTGCTCCTACATGGATCATCTACAAACATTTATGCAAATAAAACTCTAGTGTACAATGTCCCTTTAAGTATAGGCTACAGAAAAGATGTGTAAACATAGCCTGCAGAAGAAATTACAATTCCAGTGGGTTGTAGAAGAGATCAGAAATAAAATGTTAAATTCCAATTGTTCTTTCTAAGGCCTTGATATTCAAAGGATTCTCCAGCTTGGAGAGAAATTGTAGTTCACACTTCACAGGGGCTGAACTTATTGAATGCTCAAAAGAAAAAAGGATGGAACTCTCCACCACGGCGAGATCTCTCTTATTTAAGTATGTGAAGCAGAGACAAGCCCAGTGCAATATAGCACTGCATGATTTAAGATTTTTGTTACACTTACACCTTGTACTTTGTGTTTTATTTTACAATACATTTCATATTGGGTACTTTTAGTATTATTGAGTTTAAGCTTTGCACTTTTTCTTATATATTTTAATACACTTAGATTTAGACCCAGCAGTGATTTTACAAATTCTCATTATGTTTTGAAAGTTACTGTGTTAATTTAACAAATTAGGATAATACATTATATATTTTGGTGTATCTTTACAAATTACATTGCACTTTGTATTTGCTCCATTGTAAATTAAAACTGACAGTTTAGAAAGTGGGAGGGACAAGTCAGTTCCCTGGGATGAACAGGGGATTTCCCAGGGTATGTTTGAAGCTTTCTCACAATTCTTGTTAAATTATGTAAGCATTTTAAACAAGCCTGTACTCACTGATTTATCTTGACAGCAGTTTGCAGGTGAATTTGTTCAAAATTCACAACACACTTATTTTAACTAACAGAAAAGTAATATATACTAAAATAGAGACAAAAACAAGTTACATTGTGGTGAAAACATTTCAGTTCATTTTGTAATTGATGCAAACTGAGCCTTTATATCAGCCCTAGAGGTACTCCAGTTACCTTCTCTGTCCCATGTGAGATTTTGTATCCCAGAGATCTTCATAGCTCCATGGAAGACATTTCCCTGGGACTTCCAAATTCCACCTTTTTCTTAGAAAATTCAGTGAGCTCTGCCCTTGTGAAGTCTGCACTATAATTTATTTTCTTCTTAATTAAATTAGAAGAAATGCAAAGTGAAATGTAATTTGTAAAACAATACACATAAATATACAAAATTGGAGACTTTGTTAAAGATACAAAGATTTGTAAAATCCCAATTTTAAATGCACTGCTGTATACCAAATAAAATACAAACTAGAGCAAAGTATACATTTAATAATAGTTAATCTGAAGTGTAACCTAATAGAAATAAAAAGCAAAGTGTGTAAACGCAGAAGAACTCTGGTGGCATGCAGTGCTATATTACTCTGGGCTTGTCTCCTCACATACTGAAATGAAGGGAACGCCCATTGGAGAAATTTTACAAAATCTGCCTTGAAAATCATCTTAGGTCATCTCACATGAGCAGCGAGGTTTTGAACATCAGGCCCTAAGTATTGGGCTTTGGTATACAGACAGAGATAATATAAATAAGCATGTGTGTGTGTACAGAAAGTGATAAAATAAATAGATCTGATTTTCCTGCAAGCTCAACCCATTTGATGGTTTGTGGTTTCAAAAAACAAAAATCTATTTAATATACGAAAATAAACCCAATGAACATTTTATACCCTGCAGCTGGTATAAGTAATTGGAAACACATTAAAATGACATGAAACCCAAAACTTTTCTTTCATCATTCAGACTGAGCATAACATTTAAAAAAAGTTTCCAATTGAAGAGATATCTATATAGGTAGCATGCATATGTTTGGAGAACTACATGACAGGATAGAGTGCTTTAATATAGTGCTACTGCTAATGTATAACATTGTTGCAAAACTGCTGCCATATAGTGCTGCAGACATGTGAACACTATTGAGCTTACCGTCCTGCTTTTCAACAAAGGATAACAAGAAAACAAATTTGATATAAGTAAATTGCAAAGTTTTTTTAAAATTGTATGTTCTGTTTGAATCCTGAAAAGCTTTTTCGGGGGGTTTTATGTCTCTTTAAGGAAAAAAATGGCAAGTTGGTTTTCCCAATGGCATCAGGTCTCACCACTTCTTTGACTAGTTATCCAATGGCAGCAGGTCTCACCACCTCCTCTTTGCTTTGTTGTCCAGTGGCAGCAGGTCTCACCACCTCCTCTTTGCTTTGTTGTCCAGTGGCAGCAGGTCTCACCACCTCCCCTTTGCTTTGTTGTCCAGTGGCAGCAGGTCTCACCACCTCCCCTTTGCTTTGTTGTCCAGTGGCAGCAGGTCTCACCACCTCCTCTTTGCTTTGTTGTCCAGTGGCAGCAGGTCTCACCACCTCCCCTTTGCTTTGTTGTCAAGTGGCAGCAAGTCTCACCACCTCCCCTTTGCTTTGTTGTCAAGTGGCAGCAAGTCTCACCACCTCTTCTTTGGCCGGTTATCCAATACATCAGATCTCACACTTCTTCTTTGTCTAGTTATTCAATGGACGCAGGTCTCACAACTTCTTCTTTGGCTAGTTATCCTATGATAATATGTCTCACCACTTCTTTTATTGGCTAGTTATCCTATGGCAGTATGTCTCACCACTTCTTCTTTGGCTAGTTATCCTATGGCAGTATGTCTCACAACTTCTTCTTTGGCTAGTTATCCAGTGGCAGCAGGTCTCATCAATTCTACTTTAGGTTGCTATCTTATGACAGTATGTCCCACTACTTCTTTTTTTGGCTAGATATCCTATGGTAGTATGTCCCACTACTTCTTTTTTTGGCTAGTTATCCTATGGCAGTATGTCTCACCACTTCTTCTTAGGCTAGTTATCCTATGGCAGTATGTCTCACCACTTCTACTTTAGGTTGTTGTCCTATGGCAGTATGTCTCACTACTTCTTTTTTTGGCTAGTTATCCTATGGCAGTATCTCTTACTACTTCTTCTTTGTCTAGTTATCCTATGGCAGTATGTCTCACCACTTCTTCTTTGGCTAGTTATCCTATGGCAGTATGTCTCACCACTTCTACTTTAGGTTGTTGTCCTATGGCAGTATGTCTCACCACTTCTTTTATTGGCTAGTTATCCTATGGCAGTATGTCTCACCACTTCTTCTTTGGCTAGTTATCCTATGGCAGCAGGTCTCATCACTTCTACTTTAGGTTGTTATCTTATGACAGTATGTCTCACCACTTCTTCTTTGGCTAGTTATCCAGTGGCAGCAGGTCTCATCACTTCTACTTTAGGTTGTTATCTTATGGCAGTATGTCTCCCTACTTCTTCTCTGGCTAGTTATCCAGTGGCAGCAGGTCTCATCACTTCTACTTTAGGTTGTTATCTTAAGGCAGTATGTCTCCCTACTTCTTCTTTGTCTAGTTATCCAGTGGCAGCAGGTCTCATCACTTCTACTTTAGGTTGTTATCTTATGGCAGTATGTCTCCCTACTTCTTCTCTGGCTAGTTATCCAGTGGCAGCAGGTCTCATCAATTCTACTTTAGGTTGTTATCTTATGACAGTATGTCTCACTTCTTCTTTGGCTAGTTATCCAGTGGCAGCAGGTGTCATCACTTCTACTTTAGGTTGTTATTCTACGGCAATATGTCTCACTACTTCTTTTTTTGGCTAGTTATCCTATGGCAGTATGTCTTACTACTTCTTCTCTGGCTAGTTATCCAGTGGCAGCAGGTGTCATCACTTCTACTTTAGGTTGTTATTCTACGGCAATATGTCTCACTACTTCTTTTTTTGGCTAGATATCCTATGGTAGTATGTCCCACTACTTCTTTTTTTGGCTAGTTATCCTATGGCAGTATGTCTCACCACTTCTTCTTAGGCTAGTTATCCTATGGCAGTATGTCTCACCACTTCTACTTTAGGTTGTTATCCTATGGCAGTATGTCTCACTACTTCTTTTTTTGGCTAGTTATCCTATGGCAGTATGTCTCACTACTTTTTTTTTGGCTAGTTATCCCATGGCAGTATGTCTCACTACTTCTTCTTTGTCTAGTTATCCAGTGGCAGCAGGTCTCATCACTTCTACTTTAGGTTGTTATCTTATGACAGTATGTCTCACTACTTCTTCTTTGTCTAGTTAACCAGTGGCAGCAGGTCTCATCACTTCTACTTTAGGTTGTTATCTTATGGCAGTATGTCTCACTACTTCTTCTTTGTCTAGTTATCCAGTGGCAGCAGGTCTCATCACTTCTACTTTAGGTTGTTATCTTATGACAGTATGTCTCACTACTTCTTCTCTAGCTAGTTATCCAGTGGCAGCAGGTCTCATCACTTCTACTTTAGGTTGTTATCTTATGACAGTATGTCTCACTACTTCTTCTCTAGCTAGTTATCCAGTGGCAGCAGGTCTCATCACTTCTACTTTAGGTTGTTATCTTATGACAGTATGTCTCACAACTTCTTCTTTGTCTAGTTATCCAGTGGCAGCAGGTCTCATCACTTCTACTTTAGGTTGTTATCGTATGGCAGTATGTCTCACTACTTCTTCTCTGGCTAGTTATCCAGTGGCAGCAGGTCTCATCACTTCTACTTTAGGTTGTTATCGTATGGCAGTATGTCTCACTACTTCTTCTCTGGCTAGTTATCCAGTGGCAGCAGGTCTCATCACTTCTACTTTAGGTTGTTATCTTATGACAGTATGTCTCACTACTTCTTCTTTGGCTAGTTATCCTATGGCAGTATGTCTCACTACTTCTTCTCTGGCTAGTTATCAAGTGGCAGCAGATCTCATCACTTCTTCTTTGGCTAGTTATCCAGTGGCAGCAGGTCTCATCACTTCTACTTTAGGTTGTTATCTTATGGCAGTATGTCTCCCTACTTCTTCTCTGGCTAGTTATCCAGTGGCAGCAGGTCTCATCAATTCTACTTTAGGTTGTTATCTTATGACAGTATGTCTCACTTCTTCTTCTTTGGCTAGTTATCCTATGGCAGTATGTCTCACTACTTCTTCTCTGGCTAGTTATCCAGTGGCAGCAGGTGTCATCACTTCTACTTTAGGTTGTTATTCTACGGCAGTATGTCTCACTACTTCTTTTTTTGGCTAGTTATCCTATGGCAGTATGTCTCACCAATTCTTCTTAGGCTAGTTATCCTATGGCAGTATGTCTCACCACTTCTTCTTTGGCTAGTTATCCAGTGGCAGCAGGTCTCATCACTTCTACTTTAGGTTGTTGTCCTATGGCAGTATGTCTCACTACTTCTTTTTTTGGCTAGTTATCCTATGGCAGTATGTCTCACCACATCTTCTTTGGCTAGTTATCCAGTGGCAGCAGGTCTCATCAATTCTACTTTAGGTTGTTATCTTATGACAGTATGTCCCACTACTTCTTTTTTTGGCTAGATATCCTATGGTAGTATGTCCCACTACTTCTTTTTTTGGCTAGTTATCCTATGGCAGTATGTCTCACCACTTCTTATTAGGCTAGTTATCCTATGGCAGTATGTCTCACCACTTCTACTTTAGGTTGTTGTCCTATGGCAGTATGTCTCACTACTTCTTTTTTTGGCTAGTTATCCTATGGCAGTATGTCTTACTACTTCTTCTTTGTCTAGTTATCCTATGGCAGTATCTCTCACCACTTCTTCTTTGGCTAGTTATCCTATGGCAGTATGTCTCACCACTTCTACTTTAGGTTGTTGTCCTATGGCAGTATGTCTCACCACTTCTTTTATTGGCTAGTTATCCTATGGCAGTATGTCTCACCACTTCTTCTTTGGCTAGTTATCCAGTGGCAGCAGGTCTCATCACTTCTACTTTAGGTTGTTATCTTATGGCAGTATGTCTCCCTACTTCTTCTCTGGCTAGTTATCCAGTGGCAGCAGGTCTCATCAATTCTACTTTAGGTTGTTATCTTATGACAGTATGTCTCACTTCTTCTCTGGCTAGTTATCAAGTGGCAGCAGATCTCATCACTTCTTCTTTGGCTAGTTATCCAGTGGCAGCAGGTCTCATCACTTCTACTTTAGGTTGTTATCTTATGGCAGTATGTCTCCCTACTTCTTCTCTGGCTAGTTATCCAGTGGCAGCAGGTCTCATCAATTCTACTTTAGGTTGTTATCTTATGACAGTATGTCTCACTTCTTCTTTGGCTAGTTATCCAGTGGAAGCAGGTGTCATCACTTCTACTTTAGGTTGTTATTCTACGGCAATATGTCTCACTACTTCTTTTTTTGGCTAGTTATCCTATGGCAGTATGTCTTACTACTTCTTCTCTGGCTAGTTATCCAGTGGCAGCAGGTGTCATCACTTCTACTTTAGGTTGTTATTCTACGGCAATATGTCTCACTACTTCTTTTTTTGGCTAGATATCCTATGGTAGTATGTCCCACTACTTCTTTTTTTGGCTAGTTATCCTATGGCAGTATGTCTCACCACTTCTTCTTAGGCTAGTTATCCTATGGCAGTATGTCTCACCACTTCTACTTTAGGTTGTTGTCCTATGGCAGTATGTCTCACTACTTCTTTTTTTGGCTAGTTATCCTATGGCAGTATGTCTTACTACTTCTTCTTTGTCTAGTTATCCAGTGGCAGCAGGTGTCATCACTTCTACTTTAGGTTGTTATTCTACGGCAATATGTCTCACTACTTCTTTTTTTGGCTAGATATCCTATGGCAGTATGTCTCACCACTTCTTCTTAGGCTAGTTATCCTATGGCAGTATGTCTCACCACTTCTACTTTAGGTTGTTGTCCTATGGCAGTATGTCTCACTACTTCTTTTTTTGGCTAGTTATCCTATGGCAGTATGTCTTACTACTTCTTCTTTGTCTAGTTATCCAGTGGCAGCAGGTCTCATAATTTCTTCTTTAGGTTGTTATCCTATGGCAGTATGTCTCACTACTTCTTTTTTTGGCTAGTTATCCTATGGCAGTATGTCTCACTACTTTTTTTTGGCTAGTTATCCCATGGCAGTATGTCTCTCTACTTCTTCTTTGTCTAGTTATCCAGTGGCAGCAGGTCTCATCACTTTTTCTTTAGGTTGTTATCTTATGACAGTATGTCTCACAACTTCTTCTCTGTCTAGTTATCCAGTGGCAGCAGGTCTCATCACTTCTACTTTAGGTTGTTATCTTATGGCAGTATGTCTCGCTACTTCTTCTTTGTCTAGTTATCCAGTGGTAGCAGGTCTCATCACTTCTACTTTAGGTTATCTTATGACAGTATGTCTCACTACTTCTTCTTTGTCTAGTTATCCAGTGGCAGCAGGTCTCATCACTTCTACTTTAGGTTGTTATTTTATGACAGTATGTCTCACTACTACTTCTTTGTCTAGTTATCCAGTGGTAGCAGGTCTCATCACTTCTACTTTAGGTTGTTATCTTATGGCAGTATGTCTCACTACTTCTTCTTTGTCTAGTTAATCAGTGGCAGCAGGTCTCATCACTTCTACTTTAGGTTGTTATCTTATGACAGTATGTCTCACTACTTCTTCTCTGGCTAGTTATCCAGTGGCAGCAGGTCTCATCACTTCTACTTTAGGTTGTTATCTTATGACAGTATGTCTCACTACTTCTTCTTTGGCTAGTTATCCTATGGCAGTATGTCTCACTACTTCTTCTCTGGCTAGTTATCAAGTGGCAGCAGATCTCATCACTTCTTCTTTGGCTAGTTATCCAGTGGCAGCAGGTCTCATCACTTCTACTTTAGGTTGTTATCGTATGGCAGTATGTCTCCCTAATTCTTCTCTGGCTAGTTATCCAGTGGCAGCAGGTCTCATCAATTCTACTTTAGGTTGTTATCTTATGACAGTATGTCTCACTTCTTCTTCTTTGGCTAGTTATCCTATGGCAGTATGTCTCACTACTTCTTCTCTGGCTAGTTATCCAGTGGCAGCAGGTGTCATCACTTCTACTTTAGGTTGTTATTCTACGGCAGTATTTCTCACTACTTTTTTTGGCTAGTTATCCTATGGCAGTATGTCTCACCAATTCTTCTTAGGCTAGTTATCCTATGGCAGTATGTCTCACCACTTCTTCTTTGGCTAGTTATCCAGTGGCAGCAGGTCTCATCACTTCTACTTTAGGTTGTTGTCCTATGGCAGTATGTCTCACTACTTCTTTTTTTGGCTAGTTATCCTATGGCAGTATGTCTTACTACTTCTTCTTTGTCTAGTTATCCAGTGGCAGCAGGTCTCATCATTTCTTCTTTTGGTTGTTATCCTATGGCAGTATGTCTCACTACTTCTTTTTTTGGCTAGTTATCCTATGGCAGTATGTCTCACTACTTTTTTTTGGCTA
Source organism: Bombina bombina (assembly GCF_027579735.1). Taxonomy (NCBI): domain Eukaryota; kingdom Metazoa; phylum Chordata; class Amphibia; order Anura; family Bombinatoridae; genus Bombina; species Bombina bombina. The sequence continues at coordinate 157,748,046 of NC_069505.1, forward strand.
GTTATCCCATGGCAGTATGTCTCACTACTTCTTCTTTGTCTAGTTATCCAGTGGCAGCAGGTCTCATCATTTCTACTTTAGGTTGTTATCTTATGGCAGTATGTCTCACTACTTCTTCTTTGTCTAGTTATCCAGTGGAAGGGTCTCATCACTTCTACTTTAGGTTGTTATCTTATGACAGTATGTCTCACTACTTCTTCTTTGTCTAGTTAACCAGTGGCAGCAGGTCTCATCACTTCTAATTTAGGTTGTTATCTTATGACAGTATGTCTCACTACTTCTTCTTTGTCTAGTTATCCAGTGGAAGGGTCTCATCACTTCTACTTTAGTTTGTTATCTTATGGCAGTATGTCTCACTACTTCTTCTTTGTCTAGTTATCCAGTGGAAGGGTCTCATCACTTCTACTTTAGGTTGTTATCTTATGGCAGTATGTCTCCCTACTTCTTCTTTGTCTAGTTATCCAGTGGCATCAGGTCTCATCACTTCTACTTTAGGTTGTTATCTTATGGCAGTATGTCTCACTACTTCTTCTTTGTCTAGTTAACCAGTGGCAGCAGGTCTCATCACTTCTAATTTAGGTTGTTATCTTATGACAGTATGTCTCACTACTTCTTCTTTGTCTAGTTATCCAGTGGCAGCAGGTCTCATCACTTCTACTTTAGGTTGTTATCTTATGGCAGTATGTCTCACTACTTCTTCTCTAGCTAGTTATCCAGTGGCAGCAGGTCTCATCACTTCTACTTTAGGTTGTTATCTTATGACAATATGTCTCACTACTTCTTCTTTGGCTAGTTATCCTATGGCAGTATGTCTCACTACTTCTTCTCTGGCTAGTTATCAAGTGGCAGCAGGTCTCATCACTTCTACTTTAGGTTGCTATTCTACGGCAGTATGTCTCACTACTTTTTTGGGGGGCTAGTTATCCTATGGCAGTATGTCTCACTACTTCTTCTTTGTCTAGTTATCCAGTGGCAGCAGGTCTCATCACTTCTACTTTAGGTTGTTATCTTATGGCAGTACGTCTCACTACTTCTTCTTTTCGGCTAGTTATCCTTTGGCAGTATGTCTCACTACTTCTTCTTTGTCTAGTTATCCAGTGGCAGCAGGTCTCATCACTTCTTCTTTAGGTTGTTATCTTATGGCAGTATGTCTCACTACTTCTTCTTTGTCTAGTTATCCTATGGCAGTATGTCTCACTTCTTCTTCTTTGGCTAGTTATCCTATGGCAGTATGTCTCACTACTTCTTCTCTGGCTAGTTATCCAGTGGCAGCAGGTCTCATCACTTCTACTTAAGGTTGTTATTCTATGGCAGTATGTCTCACTACTTCTTTTTTTGGCTAGTTATCCTATGGCAGTATGTCTCACCACTTCTTCTTTGGCTAGTTATCCTATGGCAGTATGTCTCACCACTTCTTCTTTGGCTAGTTATCCAGTGGCAGCAGGTCTCATCATTTCTTCTTTAGGTTGTTATCCTATAGCAGTATGTCTCATTACTTCTTTTTTTGGCTAGTTATCCTATGGCAGTATGTCTTACTACTTCTTCTTTGTCTAGTTATCCAGTGGCAGCAGGTCTCATCATTTCTTCTTTAGGTTGTTATCCTATGGCAGTATGTCTCACTACTTCTTTTTTTGGCTAGTTATCCTATGGCAGTATGTCTCACCACTTCTTCTTTGGCTAGTTATCCTATGGCAGTATGTCTCACTACTTCTTCTTTGGCTAGTTATCCTATGGCAGTATGTCTCACTATTTCTTCTTTGTCTAGTTATCCAGTGGCATCAGGTCTCATCACTTCTTCTTTAGGTTGTTATCCTATGGCAGTATGTCTCACCACTTCTTCTTTGGCTAGTTATCCAGTGGCAGCAGGTCTCATCACTTCTACTTTAGGTTGTTGTCCTATGGCAGTATGTCTCACTACTTCTTTTATTGGCTAGTTATCCTATGGCAGTATGTCTCACTACTTCTTCTTTGGCTAGTTATCCAGTGGCAGCAGTTCTCATCACTACTATAATTATGCAAATGAAAAATAAGGTTGTTTTTATTTTTTCCAGCAAACAAATCACAAGTTGAAGGGTCACAAAGACTCATTTATTTGGCACCTCTACCTCTCTTGCAATAAAATTATTACAGTCAAATTTAAGGGACAGTCTACATGATTTTTTTTTATTGTTTAACCCTTTGCGGAAATCCAAAGTAGATATACGTCATGCATTATATAGCCCATTGTACCGCATAATGTATATCTACGTCCGACCTTCAGAAAGATCCAGCAGTTATCAAGTGACAACCGAGACTTGCTATTCTTGGGCTGCAGTCATCTGCCTTCATATGGTAGAAGAGCATGATTGGTTTTCCGTTACCATATGAATGCAGACTGTCTGATTGTTACAGACAGTGACACGGTCTGTATCCCTGTCTGTAACGATCTCCATTTGTGCCGGTGGAAGGTTCATCAGGAAGGCACATCGGTGGAGGGGGAGGAAGTGGTGGGACCCTACCTACAGAAAATTAAGTGTGGATGGGAGAGGGAGAGAAGGGATGCTACATACGGAATAGGAGTATACTGAAGATCCAGGAGGAAGAGGTAAATGCCAGGTCCCTGCAAAACCTGTGGAAGGCTTGTGACTTATTTCCCATAAGGTGAAAAAAAGTGTCACTGCCCATACTCAATATACAACCCTCAGACAAACACTGCACTCAACGCATTCTGAAAACCCCTCTCACTGAAGAACAAGCACATATTCATTCTTCACTTTCCTCCAGCGTAGGCAATGACAAAACTAGTTGACCAGTGTGGTGGGAAGGATTTTACGAAACTCTTGGGGTTTGGGAAACTTTGCCTCCTCCTCTTAGTGGCAGAGAAGAATAATTCCCAGGAGTAATAGATCGTGGACCTGCATGAAAGAAATGGGGACTCAGGGTGGGGGGAACCCTGCATTAATGATTGGAGAGAGGGGGGTCCACTACACTACATTAAAAATCTATAAATAAATTTAAAAAACAAACAAAAATAAATCTATAAACTAGGTACTGGCAGATAGCTGCTAGTACTTAAGATAGCGGACATCCATGGGAGGAGGGGGGTTAGGGAGCTCTTTGGAAGGGATAAGGGAGATACTACACCACAGAAAAACATAATTTATGTAAGAACTTACCTGATAAATTCATTTCTTTCATATTAGCAAGAGTCCATGAGCTAGTGACGTATGGGATATACATTCCTACCAGGAGGGGCAAAGTTTCCCAAACCTCAAAATGCCTATAAATACACCCCTCACCACACCCACAATTCAGTTTAACGAATAGCCAAGAAGTGGGGTGATAAAAAAGTGCGAAAGCATATAAAAATAAGGAATTGGAATAATTGTGCTTTATACAAAATCAAAACCACCACAAAAAAGGGCGGGCCTCATGGACTCTTGCTAATATGAAAGAAATTAATTTATCAGGTAAGTTCTTACATAAATTATGTTTTCTTTCATGTAATTAACAAGAGTCCATGAGCTAGTGACGTATGGGATAATGATTACCCAAGATGTGGATCTTTCCACACAAGAGTCACTAGAGAGGGAGGGATAAAATAAAGACAGCCAATTCCTGCTGAAAATAATCCACACCCAAAATAAAGTTTAATGAAAAACATAAGCAGAAGATTCAAACTGAAACCGCTGCCTGAAGTACTTTTCTACCAAAAACTGCTTCAGAAGAAGAAAATACATCAAAATGGTAGAATTTAGTAAAAGTATGCAAAGAGGACCAAGTTGCTGCTTTGCAAATCTGATCAACCGAAGCTTCATTCCTAAATGCCCAGGAAGTAGAAACTGACCTAGTAGAATGAGCTGTAATCCTCTGAGGCGGAGTTTTACCCGACTCAACATAGGCAAGATGAATTAAAGATTTCAACCAAGATGCCAAAGAAATGGCAGAAGCTTTCTGGCCTTTTCTAGAACCGGAAAAGATAACAAATAGACTAGAAGTCTTTCGGAAAGACTTAGTAGCTTCAACATAATATTTCAAAGCTCTAACAACATCCAAAGAATGCAACGATTTCTCCTTAGAATTCTTAGGATTAGGACATAATGAAGGAACCACAATTTCTCTACTAATGTTGTTTGAATTCACAACTTTAGGTAAAAATTCAAAAGAAGTTCGCAACACCGCCTTATCCTGATGAAAAATCAGAAAAGGAGACTCACAAGAAAGAGCAGATAATTCAGAAACTCTTCTGGCAGAAGAGATTGCCAAAAGGAACAAAACTTTCCAAGAAAGTAATTTAATGTCCAATGAATGCATAGGTTCAAACGGAGGAGCTTGAAGAGCTCCCAGAACCAAATTCAAACTCCAAGGAGGAGAAATTGACTTAATGACAGGTTTTATACGAACCAAAGCTTGTACAAAACAATGAATATCAGGAAGAACAGCAATCTTTCTGTGAAAAAGAACAGAAAGAGCAGAGATTTGTCCTTTCAAGGAACTTGCGGACAAACCCTTATCTAAACCATCCTGAAGAAACTGTAAAATTCTCGGTATTCTAAAAGAATCTCTGAGACAGAATCCTCTGAACCAGAAGAGTCATCAGAATCAGAATGATGATGTACATTTAAAAATTCATCTGTAGGGAGAGAAGTTTTAAAAGATTTTTTACGTTTACTAGAAGGAGAAATAACAGACATAGCCTTCTTGATGGATTCAGAAACAAAATCTCTTATGTTATCAGGAACATTCTGCACCTTAGATGTTGAGGGAACTGCAACAGACAATGGTACTTTACTAAAGGAAATATTATCTGCATTAACAAGTTTGTCATGACAATTAATACAAACAACAGCCGGAGGAATAGCTACCAAAAGTTTACAGCAGATACACTTAGCTTTGGTAGATCCAGCACTAGACAGCGATTTTCCTGTAGTATCTTCTGACTCAGATGCAACGTGAGACATCTTGCAATATGTAAGAGAAAAAACAACATATAAAGCAAAATTGATCAAATTCCTTAAATGACAGTTTCAGGAATGGGAAAAAATGCCAAAGAACAAGCTTCTAGCAACCAGAAGCAATGAAAAATGAGACTTAAATAATGTGGAGACAAAAGTGACGTTCATATTTTTTGGCGCCAAATAAGACGCCCACATTATTTGGCGCCAAAAATGACGCCACATCCGGAACGCCAACATCTTTGGCGCAAAATAACGTCAAAAAATGACGCAACTTCCGGCGACACGTATGACGCCGGAAACGGAAAAGATTTTTTGCGCCATAAAATGAAGCATTTTCAGCCCCCGCGAGCCTAACAGCCCACAGGGAAAAATAGTCAAATTTTTGAAGGTAACAAAAAATTATTAATTCAAATGCATTATCCCAAATATGAAACTGACTGTCTGAAAAATAAGGAATGTTGAACATTCTGAGTCAAGGCAAATAAATGTTTAAATACATATATTTAGAACTTTATAAACAAAGTGCCCAACCATAGCTTAGAGTGTCACAGAAAATAAGATTTACTTACCCCAGGACACTCATCTACATGTTTGTAGAAAGCCAAACCAGTACTGAAACGAGAATCAGTAGAGGTAATGGTATATATAAGAGTATATCGTCGATCTGAAAAGGGAGGTAAGAGATGAATCTCTACGACCGATAACAGAGAACCTATGAAATAGACCCCGTAGAAGGAGATCACTGCATTCAAATAGGCAATACTCTCCTCACATCCCTCTGACATTCACTGCACGCTGAGAGGAAAACCGGGCTCCAACTTGCTGCGGAGCGCATATCAACGTAGAATCTAGCACAAACTTACTTCACCACCTCCATAGGAGGCAAAGTTTGTAAAACTGAATTGTGGGTGTGGTGAGGGGTGTATTTATAGGCATTTTGAGGTTTGGGAAAGTTTGCCCCTCCTGGTAGGAATGTATATTCCATACGTCACTAGCTCATGGACTCTTGCTAATTACATGAAAGAAATAGATATGATTAAAGGGACAGTCAACACAAATTTTTTTATTTATTAAAAAGATAGATAATGCCTTTACTACCCATTCCCCAGCTTTGCACAAGAAAACATGGTTATATTAATATACTTTTTAACCTTTAAGCCTCTAAATTTCTATCTGTTTCTAAGTCACTAAACACAGCCCCTTGATCACATGTTTTGTATTAGGTTTTCACATCAGGGGAAGCTAGTTCATGTGAGCCATAGAGATAACATTGAGCTCACGCCCATGGATTCTAACAACACAGCACTAATTAAATGCAAGTCAATAGAGTCATGCGACCAGGGGGCTTTTAGAAGATGCTTAGATACAAGGTTATCACAGAGTTAAAAAGTATATTAATATAACTGTATTGCTTATGCAAAACTGGGGAATGGGTAATAAAGGGATTATCTATCTTTTTAAACAATAAAAATGTTTGCATTGACTGTCCCTTTAATTTATTAAAACAAACAAAAACAATACTAATAGACTCTGCCAGTACCTAAGATGGTGGTCAGGAGTGTGGGTGAAGGGGGCGGGAGGAGAGCTGTTTGGGAGAGATCAAGGGAGGTGGAAAGTATCAGGTGGGAGGGTATCCCTGCATTAAAATACAATTACCCTTACAAGCTAATTAATTAAACCCTTCACTGCTGCAAATTTCAGAAGTGTTGAGCTCAGCAAGCATTAGTAGCCTTCTAATTACTAAAAACTAATTGCAAAGTCATGCATCTCTGCTATTTCTGAACAAAAAGGGACACCAGAAAACCATTTACAACCATTTGCCTTATGACTGCAGACAGTAGTTGTGTGTAAATAATTTCAGTGAGTTAGTCCAAGCCAATGCAGGCTGCCCTTATGTCAGTGATTTTTATTATCTTTTTAAATTGTGAACAGTTATACAGTGCTAGTTCATGTGTGCCACATAGATAACATTGTGCTCACACCTGTGGAGAATGATAATGGTTATACAAGAACCAGCACTGATTGGCTAAAATGCAAGATTGTGAAAATCATTGGCATAAGGGTCAGTCTGCAGGGGCATAGAATTAAAGGGACACTGAACCCAAAATATTTCTTTCGCAATTCAGATAGAGCATGCAATTTTAAGCAACTTTCTAATTCACTTTTATTATCAGTTTTTCTTCATTCTCTAAGCTAAGGAGCCAGACAATTTTTGGTTCAGTACCCTGGACAGCACTTGTTTATTGTTGGGTGAATTGATCTACCAATCAGCAACAACAACCCAGGTGTTTCACCAAAAATGGGCCAGCATCTAAACTTACATTCTTGCTTTTCAAATAAACATACCAAAAGAATGAAGAACATTTGACAATAGGAGTAATTGGGTTTTATGATGATAGAGGTCAAAAGCATATTAATATAACAGTTTTGGCTGTGCAAAATCGGGGAATGGGGAATAAAGGGATTATCTTTTTTTTTTTTAAAAAAAACAATAACAATTTTCCCTTTAAGGTGCTTTGTACATTTTCATTGTTTTTCTTTCATTAATGAAGACGTCCTTGTCCTGCAAACATTACATACAAGAGACGTCACATTGTTCTTTAACGGGATATAAAACCCATTTTTTCTATCTTTCATGAGCATGCAATTTTAAATAACTTTTAAAGGGACAGTCTAGTCCAAAAAAAAGTTTCATGATTCAGAAAGGGCATGTAATTTTAAACAATTTTCCAATTTACTTTTATCACCAATTTTTCTTTGTTCTCTTGGTATTCTTAGCTGAAAGCTTAATTTAGGAGGTTCATATGCTAATTTCTTAGACCTTGAAGGTCGCCTCTTAAGAATGCATTTTAACAGGTTTTTCACCACTAGAGGGTGTTAGTTCATGTTTTTCATATAGATAACACTGTGCTCGTGCACGTGAAGTTACCTGGGAACCATCACTGATTGGCTAAACTGCAAGTCTTATGTAGAGAAAAGAGAATTGTAGGCGCTAAAGGACTGTACCCAGCTTAACTAGTGAATTCCCCTCCAAGAATACAATATGGCAAAAGCAATTTGAAAAATAAAGTTAAGCGCTCAAAGCACGGGTGTATCTAAGTGATGTGTAGTTAAACGTAAAATAAAGTGTCCAGTCTGCAATCAACAAAATAATGATATATTGGTAATGTATAGAAGGATTAAATATATATATATATCAGAACAGAGACAGAGGCATAAATATAGTAACAAATGGAAAATTCCAAGTAGCAATTTATTTTACTATTAAAAACAGAGGTGTCTAGATTTCTAAAATGATACAATGTAAAATAAAGGGACGTCTCCCTTAAATAATGTATAGATACATATAAAATAAGCATAAAAGAACGATAAGAAAAGTACTTGCGCTTTATCGAAAGTGTAACGATGTCCCAAGAAATTAGCTTGCCAAGTGGCAAAAAAGTAACTGTTCGGTTGCAGGCCTTAATTGCCTGGTTTGTGCGGTTGGCGTTACTGGTAAACTGCAAGTCTGTCAAAAGAACAAATAAAGGGGCAGTCTGCAGAGGCTTAGATACAAGATAATCACAGAGGGAAAAAAATATATAAATATAACTGTTGGTTATGCAAAACTAGGGAATGGGTAAACAAGGGATTATCTATCTTTTAAAACAATAACAATTCTGGTGTAGACTGTCCCTTTAAATTTAGTTCTATTATCAGTTTTTTCTTGGTTCTCTTGGTATCTTTCATTGAAAAGCAGGGACGTATGCTTTGGAGCTAGTCCATTTCTGGAGCACTATATGGCAGCAGTTTTGTAATTATACCTGAAATTATTTGAAACTTATTTTAAAAAGTAATAAAGCAGTACACATTGGGGCCTATTTATCAAATGTCTTGCGGACCTGATCCGACAGTGCGGATCAGGCCCGCAAGACATCGCTGAATGCGGAGAGCAATACGCTCTCCGTATTCAGCATCACACCAGCAGCTCACAAGAGCTGCTGGTGCAACGCCGCCCCCTGCAGACTCGCGACCAATGAGCTGCCAGCATGGAGGTGTCAATCAACCCAATGGTACTCGATCAGGTTGATTTCCGGTGATTCCTGTCTGCCTCATCAGAGCAGGCGGACAGAGTTATGGAGCAGCGGTCTTTAAATGGGCCCCAGTGTGCATAGAACAGATGCGTTACATGAGAAACATAGCAATCGAAAATAGTTATGGGGTACTGTAATTAAACATGTAATGTTTTTTGGTTGTTGCGCACTCCTAGGAACGAATAACCAGCTCAATAACTTGCTAGCCTGTTCTATGGCGATTTACCAACTGGGTACAGCTTCTTTTTAACACAGTAATGCTTTTCACAGAGAAGAACTTACCTGTAGTATATCAGTCTAATCCTGCCTATTAAGATCAGTCCAGTGCCGAAATACCAGGAAATTCCTCACTGAACAAGGAACACGACAACCCCAAACAATTGTTTCAGCCTTCATTGGGCCTCGTCAGTGAGATGTAGCCACATTCCTCGAAGCACACTGAGCAAGAAGTCAACCTCTGGTTGCCCCTTTTTCCCTTAGGGAGACATAATACATACAGAGAGAAGCCCACTCTCAGGAACGAACAACCAGCTCAATAACTTGTTAGCCTGTTCTTTAGCAATTTACCACCTGGGTGCAGCCTCTTTTTAGCCCAGTAACGCTTTTCAGAGAGTCAATTTTTTTTCTGTAGTATATCAATCTGATCCTGCCTCTTAAGGTCAGTCCAGCACCAAAATACCAGGCTATTCCTCTCTGAACAAGGAACACTGCAACCCCTGCTAATCGTTTCGGCCTTCATTGGGTCTTGTTAGTGAGGTGTAGCCATATTCCGCTTAGCACAGTGAGCAAGGAGTCCATGTCTGGTTGCCCCCTTTTTTCCCTTAGAGAGACATAATACACACAGAGAGAAGCACACTTTCAGGAATGAACAACCAGCTCAATAACTTGTTAGCCTGTTTTATGGCCTCCCTAAAAAGCACAATTGGTCTAAAATGGCTGCTCCTAGATGGTAACTCACAATAGAACAAGCTACTGAGCTGTTCTTTCCTGGTAGAGCACTTCTCTTTCTGTATGCATTTGAATTATGATCATGAGGAAGTCTCTCTATGGGTGATGGGGTAACAAGACGTGGACTCCTTGCCCAATGTGCTTAAAGGAATATGGCTTCACCTTGCTGACAAGGCTCAATGAAGGCCAAAACGATTGTATGGGGTTGCCATGTTCCTTGTTTAAATTAAAAGGAGGATTGCCTGGTATTTCAGGGCTGGACTGACCTTACTAGGTGGGATCAGACTGAAATACTTCAGGAAAATTCTCCTCTCCAAAAAGCACAACATGGCTAAATGAGGCTGCTCCTAGGTGGTAACTCACCATAGAACTAGCTACTGAACTGATGTTCATTCCTGGTAGAGCACTTCTCTATCTGTATGATTGATATCTATATCTATATATCTATATCTAAAACAGAAGAGGGAAGGGCGCACAGCAAAAAAAGGCCTCCTGGTATAGTATGTCAAGATATTTCTTATATATATTGTGATGCAGTGACAAATCAACACTCACATGTTATAACCTCAACTCTATGAGGTATAGATAAGACACAAATCGATTATCCACTTGGGAAAAGGCAATCCAGACCCCTTTCTGCGTTCAGCCACCTGCTCTCTCTTCAGACAGTGTGTACACCCTTCCAGCAGAAGATCAACCACTTCAAAAAGATGTCAGCATAGTTCTGTAGCAGAGGGAGGGGAGCTTGAGTAGTGTGACTACCACAACAACATAGCTTGCTGTTACACATAAGTGCCAGATCTGTCTGCAGCAACATGGCTTGTGCTACAGCACCGCAAGATCCATAGAAATCCTGCTGCAGCAGCTGAGCCTGCCCAGACTGCAAAACAACGTTACTTGTCATTCAGAGCAGTTACTAGAGATAAAAAGAACTGTGCTGACATCTTTTTGAAGTGGTTGATCTTCTGCTGGAAGGGTGTACACACTGTCTGAAGATAGAGCAGGAGGCTGAACGCAGAAAGGGGTCTGGATTGCCTTTTGCCAAGTGGATAATCGATTTGTGTCTAATCTATACCTCATAGAGTTGAGGTTATAACATGTGAGTGTTCATTTGTCACTGCATCACACTATATATAAGAAATAACATAATTTATGTAAGAACTTACCTGATAAATTCATTTCTTTCATATTAGCAAGAGTCCATGAGCTAGTGACGTATGGGATATACATTCCTACCAGGAGGGGCAAAGTTTCCCAAACCTCAAAATGCCTATAAATACACCCCTCACCACACCCACAATTCAGTTTAACGAATAGCCAAGAAGTGGGGTGATAAGAAAAAAGTGCGAAAGCATATAAAATAAGGAATTGGAATAATTGTGCTTTATACAAAAAAATCATAACCACCACAAAAAAGGGCGGGCCTCATGGACTCTTGCTAATATGAAAGAAATGAATTTATCAGGTAAGTTATTACATAAATTATGTTTCTTTCATGTAATTAGCAAGAGTCCATGAGCTAGTGACGTATGGGATAATGATTACCCAAGATGTGGATCTTTCCACGCAAGAGTCACTAGAGAGGGAGGGATAAAATAAAGACAGCCAATTCCTGCTGAAAATAATCCACACCCAAAATAAAGTTTAATGAAAAACACAAACAGAAGATTCAAACTGAAACCGCTGCCTGAAGTACTTTTTTTTACCAAAAACTGCTTCAGAAGAAGAAAATACATCAAAATGGTAGAATTTAGTAAAAGTATGCAAAGAGGACCAAGTTGCTGCTTTGCAAATCTGATCAATCGAAGCTTCATTCCTAAACGCCCAGGAAGTAGAAACTGACCTAGTAGAATGAGCTGTAATCCTTTGAGGCGGAGTTTTACCCGACTCAACATAGGCATGATGAATTAAAGATTTCAACCAAGATGCCAAAGAAATGGCAGAAGCTTTCTGGCCTTTTCTAGAACCGGAAAAGATAACAAATAGACTAGAAGTCTTTCGGAAAGACTTAGTAGCTTCAACATAATATTTCAAAGCTCTAACAACATCCAAAGAATGCAACGATTTCTCCTTAGAATTCTTAGGATTAGGACATAATGAAGGAACCACAATTTCTCTACTAATGTTGTTTGAATTCACAACTTTAGGTAAAAATTCAAAAGAAGTTCGCAACACCGCCTTATCCTGATGAAAAATCAGAAAAGGAGACTCACAAGAAAGAGCAGATAATTCAGAGACTCTTCTGGCAGAAGAGATCGCCAAAAGGAACAAAACTTTACAAGAAAGTAATTTAATGTCCAATGAATGCATAGGTTCAAACGGAGGAGCTTGAAGAGCCCCCAGAACCAAATTCAAACTCCAAGGAGGAGAAATTGACTTAATGACTGGTTTTATACGAACCAAAGCTTGTACAAAACAATGAATATCAGGAAGATTAGCAATCTTTCTGTGAAAAAGAACAGAAAGAGCAGAGATTTGTCCTTTCAAAGAACTTGCGGATAAACCTTTATCTAAACCATCCTGAAGAAACTGTAAAATTCTCGGAATTCTAAAAGAATGCCAAGAAAAATGATGAGAAAGACACCAAGAAATATAAGTCTTCCAGACTCTATAATATATCTCTCTGGATACAGATTTACGAGCCTGTAACATAGTATTAATCACAGAGTCAGAGAAACCTCTTTGACCAAGAATCAAGCGTTCAATCTCCATACCTTTAAATTTAAGGATTTGAGATCCTGATGGAAAAAAGGACCTTGCGACAGAAGGTCTGGTCTTAGCGGAAGAGTCCACGGATGGCAAGAGGCCATCTGGACAAGATCCGCATACCAAAACCTGTGAGGCCATGCCGGAGCTACCAGCAGAACAAACGAGCATTCCTTCAGAATCTTGGAGATTACTCTTGGAAGAAGAACTAGAGGCGGAAAGATATAGGCAGGATGATACTTCCAAGGAAGTGATAATGCATCCACTGCTTCCGCCTGAGGATCCCGGGATCTGGACAGATACCTGGGAAGTTTCTTGTTTAGATGAGACGCCATCAGATCTATTTCTGGAAGCTCCCACATTTGAACAATCTGAAGAAATACCTCTGGGTGAAGAGACCATTCGCCCGGATGCAACGTTTGGCGACTGAGATAATCCGCTTCCCAATTGTCTATACCTGGGATATGAACCGCAGAGATTAGACAGGAGCTGGATTCCGCCCAAACCAAAATTCGAGATACTTCTTTCATAGCCCGAGGACTGTGAGTCCCTCCTTGATGATTGATGTATGCCACAGTTGTGACATTGTCTGTCTGAAAACAAATGAACGATTCTCTCTTCAGAAGAGGCCAAGACTGAAGAGCTCTGAAAATTGCACGGAGTTCCAAAATATTGATCGGTAATCTCACCTCCTGAGATTCCCAAACTCCTTGTGCCGTCAGAGATCCCCACACAGCTCCCCAACCTGTGAGACTTGCATCTGTTGAAATTACAGTCCAGGTCGGAAGCACAAAAGAAGCCCCCTGAATTAAACGATGGTGATCTGTCCACCACGTTAGAGAGTGTCGTACAATCGGTTTTAAAGATATTAATTGAGATATCTTTGTGTAATTCTTGCACCATTGATTCAGCATACAGAGCTGAAGAGGTCGCATGTGAAAACGAGCAAAGGGGATCGCGTCCGATGCAGCAGTCATAAGACCTAGAATTTCCATGCATAAGGCTACCGAAGGGAATGATTGTGACTGAAGGTTTCGACAAGCTGAAATCAATTTTAGACGTCTCTTGTCTGTTAAAGACAGAGTCATGGACACTGAATCTATCTGGAAACCCAGAAAGGTTACCCTTGTCTGAGGAATCAATGAACTTTTTGGTGAATTGATCCTCCAACCATGATCTTGAAGAAACAACACAAGTCGATTCGTATGAGATTCTGCTAAATGTAAAGACTGAGCAAGTACCAAGATATCGTCCAAATAAGGAAATACCACAATACCCTGTTCTCTGATTACAGACAGAAGGGCACCGAGAACCTTTGTAAAAATTCTTGGAGCTGTAGCTAGGCCAAACGGCAGAGCCACAAACTGGTAATGCTTGTCCAGAAAAGAGAATCTCAGGAACTGATAATGATCTGGATGAATCAGAATATGCAGATATGCATCCTGTAAATCTATTGTGGACATATAATGCCCTTGCTGAACAAAAGGCAAGATAGTCCTTACAGTTACCATTTTGAACGTTGGTATCCTTACATAACGATTCAATATTTTTAGATCCAGAACTGGTCTGAAGGAATTCTCCTTCTTTGGTACAATGAAGAGATTTGAATAAAACCCCATCCCCTGTTCCAGAACTGGAACTGGCATAATTACTCCAGCCAACTCTAGATCTGAAACACAATTCAGAAATGCTTGAGCTTTCACTGGATTTACTGGGACACGGGAAAGAAAAAATCTCTTTGCAGGAGGTCTCATCTTGAAACCAATTCTGTACCCTTCTGAAACAATGTTCTGAATCCAAAGATTGTGAACAGAATTGATCCAAATTTCTTTGAAAAAACGTAACCTGCCCCCTACCAGCTGAGCTGGAATGAGGGCCGCACCTTCATGTGGACTTAGAAGCTGGCTTTGCCTTTCTAGAAGGCTTGGATTTATTCCAGACTGGAGATGGTTTCCAAACTGAAACTGCTCCTGAGGATGAAGGATCAGGCTTTTGTTCTTTGTTGAAACGAAAGGAACGAAAACGATTATTAGCCCTGTTTTTACCCTTAGATTTTTATCCTGTGGTAAAAAAGTTCCTTTCCCACCAGTAACAGTTGAGATAATAGAATCCAACTGAGAACCAAATAATTTGTTACCCTGGAAAGAAATGGAAAGTAGAGTTGATTTAGAAGCCATATCAGCATTCCAAGTTTTAAGCCATAAAGCTCTTCTGGCTAAAATAGCTAGAGACATAAACCTGACATCAACTCTGATAATATCAAAAATGGCATCACAGATAAAATTATTAGCATGTTGAAGAATAATAATAATATTATGAGAATCATGATCTGTTACTTGTTGCGCTAAAGTTTCCAACCAAAAAGTTGAAGCTGCAGCAACATCAGCCAATGATATAGCAGGTCTAAGAAGATTACCTGAACACAGATAAGCTTTTCTTAGAAAGGATTCAATTTTCCTATCTAAAGGATCCTTAAACGAAGTACCATCTGACGTAGGAATAGTAGTACGTTTAGCAAGGGTAGAAATAGCCCCATCAACTCTAGGGATTTTGTCCCAAAATTCTAATCTGTCAGACGGCACAGGATATAATTGCTTAAAACGTTTAGAAGGAGTAAATGAATTACCCAATTTATCCCATTCTCTGGAAATTACTTCAGAAATAGCATTAGGAACAGGAAAAACTTCTGGAATAACCACAGGAGATTTAAAGACCTTATCTAAACGTTTAGAATTAGTATCAAGAGGACCAGAATCCTCAATTTCTAAAGCAATTAGTACTTCTTTAAGTAAAGAACGAATAAATTCTATTTTAAATAAATATGAAGATTTATCAGCATCAATCTCTGAGACAGAATCCTCTGAACCAGAGGAGACATCAGAATCAGAATGATGATGTTCATTTAAAAATTCATCTGTAGAAAGAGAAGTTTTAAAAGATTTTTTATGTTTACTAGAAGGAGGAATAACAGACATAGCCTTCTTGATGGATTCAGAAACAAAATCTCTTATGTTATCAGGAACATTCTGAACCTTGGATGTTGAAGGAACTGCAACAGGCAATGGTACATTACTAAAGGAAATATTATCTGCATTAACAAGTTTGTCATGACAATTAATACAAACAACAGCTGGAGGAATAGCTACCAAAAGTTTACAGCAGATACACTTAGCTTTGGTAGTTCCAGCACTAGACAGCGATTTTCCTGAAGTATCTTCTGACTCAGATGCAACGTGAGACATCTTGCAATATGTAAGAGAAAAAACAACATATAAAGCAAAATTGATCAAATTCCTTAAATGACAGTTTCAGGAATGGGAAAAAATGCCAATAAACAAGCTTCTAGCAACCAGAAGCAAAGAAAAAATGAGACTGAAATAATGTGGAGACAAAAGCGACGCCCATATTTTTTAGCGCCAAATAAGACGCCCACATTATTTGGCGCCTAAATGCTTTTTGGCGCCAAAAATGACGCCACATCCGGAACGCCAACATCTTTGGCGCAAAAGGACGTCAAAAATGATGCAACTTCCGGCGACACGTATGACGCCGGAAACAGAAAAGATTTTTTGCGCCAAAAAAGTCCGCGCCAAGAATGACGCAATAAAATGAAGCATTTTCAGCCCCCGCGAGCCTAACAGCCCACAGGGAAAAAAAGTCAAATTTTTAAGGTAAGAAAAAATGATTGATTCAAATGCATTATCCCAAATATGAAACTGACTGTCTGAAAATAAGGAATGTTGAACATCCTGAGTCAAGGCAAATAAATGTTTGAATACATATATTTAGAACTTTATAAAAAAGTGCCCAACCATAGCTTAGAGTGTCACAGAAAATAAGACTTACTTACCCCAGGACACTCATCTACATGTTTGTAGAAAGTCAAACCAGTACTGAAACGAAAATCAGCAGAGGTAATGGTATATAAATAAGAGTATATCGTCGATCTGAAAAGGGAGGTAAGAGATGAATCTCTACGACCGATAACAGAGAACCTATGAAATAGACCCCGTAGAAGGAGATCACTGCATTCAAATATAGGCAATACTCTCCTCACATCCCTCTGACATTCACTGCACGCTGAGAGGAAAACCGGGCTCCAACCTGCTGCAGAGCGCATATCAACGTAGAATCTAGCACAAACTTACTTCACCACCTCCATAGGAGGCAAAGTTTGTAAAACTGAATTGTGGGTGTGGTGAGGGGTGTATTTATAGGCATTTTGAGGTTTGGGAAACTTTGCCCCTCCTGGTAGGAATGTATATCCCATACGTCACTAGCTCATGGACTCTTGCTAATTACATGAAAGAAATCTTGACATACTACACCAGGAGGCCTTTTTTTGCTGTGCGCCCTTCCCTCTTCTGTTTTAGATTTGTTCCAAGAAGCTCTCCTGTCTACAGGGGGATTTCGTTTTTTGGGAGTTGGCTGCAGGTAGAAGAAAAGAACCCTCTCTTCCCTCCAGATATCAAAGATTTGGTGTCATTGGAACATCACAGGGAGACCTATAAATATAGGACAGTACTGGTACTTTTCTTTTCTTGATTGGGGACTATCTATATTTATAGCGCTGTATTCATCTGTTTTTTGTTTTTATTTATATATATATATATATATATATATATATATATATATATATATATATATTACAAATAATGGAATATTTTGATTGATTTATAAGAATGTATTTAAACTTTTATTTTATTTCCAAACATTTCACAAACTGACAGGTCACATTTAAGCAACCCATCAGAAATTCCCTTTGACCAATGTCAAGTCAATACCCATATGTTGGGAACTAGTTCTATATATACAGACACCCATATGTATGGGTCCTAAATAGTATGTGATTGGCTCCTTAACTTTTAATAAATACATAATGTATGAAAATAGTGTTTGTTCATTCACTCAAGTTCCCTTTTATCTAATAGGTTATGGTTGAAGATGTGATGATAACATTCAGTGTTAAAAATGCAAAATATCAAATAGGGCAAATACTTTTCACAGTATTGTAGGTCAGCTAAATACTTTCTACTGTTACATCCAAAAAAAACCCATAATTTATGCTTACCTGATAAATTTATTTATTTTGTGGTGATGAGAGTCCAAGATCCATTACTCATAGGATATACTCTTCTCTACCATTAAGAGGAGGCAAAGATTCCAAAACCCCAAGAGTTCTATAAAACCCCTCCCACCTTACACATACTTCAGTCTAATCTATAGCCAAGCAAGTGAGGTAATAGAGAGTCATAAAAGGAGCAGGGGAAAAAAGATTAAGTAATAAGAGTCATAATAGGAAAAGGGGGAAAAATGTGCTGAAGAAAAAACTAACCCCAGGAAAAAAAATAAAGGGTGGGGTCTTGTGAACTCTCATCACCAAGAAAGAAATGAATTTATTAGGTAAGCATAAATTAGGTCTTCTTTCATACAGGTGGTGAGAGTCCATGATTCATTACTCGTGGGAACAAAATACCCAAGCTGTGGACTCCACAAGTAATAATATAAAGGAAGAGATTTAAAAACAAAATGTATGCTTTACCTGATAAATTTCTTTCTTACTGGATATGGCGAGTCCATGACGTCATCAATTACTAGTGGGAATATCACTCCTGGCCAACAGGAGGCGGCAAAGAGCACCACAGCCAAGCTTTTAAGTATCACTCACCTACCCATGATCCCCAGTCATTCGACTGAAGGGAAATGGAAAAAGGAATAACACAAAGGTGAAGAGGTGCCTGAGGTTTAGTAAAAAATAACTGTCTTAAATTTAAGAGTGGGGTCGTGGACTCATCATATCTGGAAATAAATTTATCAGGTAAGCATACATTTTGTTTTCTTTCCTAAAATATGGTGAGTCTACGACATCATCAATTACTAGTGGGAACCAATACCCAAGCTAGAGGACACAGATGACTAGGGAGGGAGACCTAAATAGAAGGAACCACCGCTTGAAGAACCTTTCTCCAAATAGAGGCCTCAGCCGAGGCAAAAGTATCAAATTTATAAAATTAGGAAAAAGTATGCAAAGAGGACTAAGTTGTAGCCTTGCAAATCTGTTCCACAGTAGCTTCATTTTTGAAGGCCCAAGAAGACGAGACAGCCATCGTGGAATGAGCCGTAACTCTCTTAGGAGGCTGCTGTCCAGCAGTCTCATAAGCAAAATGAATCATACTTCACAACCAAAAAGAAAGAGAAGTAGCAGTAGCCTTCTGAAACTTACGCTTTCCCGAGAAACAAACAAAAAGGGTAGAAGACCGGTGAACATCCTTAGTCGCCTGTAAATAGAATTTTAAAGCATGCACAACATCCAAGTTGTGCAACAGACGCTCCTTATGAGAAGAAGGATTGGGACAGAGAGAAGAAATAACAATTTCCTGATTAATATTTCTAATCGAAACCACCTTAGGACGAAAACCAAACCTAGTATGCAGGACCACCTTATCCGCATGAAAGATAAGGTAAGGTGAATCATACTGCAAAGCCGAGAGTTCTGAAACTCTCCTCGCAGAAGAAATAACAAGAAACAAAATCTTCCAAGATAACAATTTAATATCTATGGAATGCATTGGCGCAAAAGGAGCCTGCTGCAAAACTTTAAGAACAAGGTTAAGTCTCCAAGTAGGAATAACAGATTTAAACACAGGTCTGATTCTGACCAAGGCCCAACAAAGGATTCAACATCTGGCACAACCGCCAAATGCTTATGTAACAATAGATAAAGCAGAAATCTGACCTTTCAGAGTACTGACTAACAACCCCTTCTCCAGACCTTCCTGGAGAAAAGACAAAATTCTTGAAATCCTGACCCTACTCCAAGAGTTGCCCTTAGATTCACACCAATAAAGGTATTTATGCCATATCTTATGGTAAATTTTTCGAGTAACAGGCATGCAAGCCTGGATCATGGTCTCAATGACCGACTCAGAAAAACCACTAAGCGTTCAATCCCCAAGCAGTCAGTTTCAGAGAAACGAGATTTGGATGGAGGAATGGACCCTGAATGAGAAGGTCCTTTCTCAGAGGCAACCACCAAGGTGGCAGAGATGACATTTTCACTAGGTCTGCATACCAGATCCTGGGAGGCAATGCAAGAGCTATTAGAATTACAGATGCTCTCTCCTGTTTGATATAAGCAATGACTCGTGGAAGGAGTGCAAACGGAGGAAACAGATAAACTAGACCGAACCCCCAAGGAACCACCAGAGCATCAATCCAAACTGCCTGCAGATCTCGACCTTGAACCGTACCTTGGAAGCTTGGCATTCTGCCAAGACGCCATCGGATCCAACTCCGGTACCCCCCATTTGAGGGTCAACCTGGAGAACACCTCCAAATTAGACATTTGCGTTTCATCCAAATTTCGATTCGGAATTAAATGAATTTGTCAAATTCAGAGCTTCGGATCGATTCGAATTTCTGAATTACACTAGCAACGAAACTAAACTAACCCGAATGCATTTGTAACTAATAAATCCGAATTAGTTCGGATTTATTAGTTACATTCGAATGGCCATGGACTAATCACAATTACACTAGTATTGTACGGTATATTAGGTGATATTCTGCTAGCTCTGTGCAGGGCACATTATGTAGCTGGTACCTGTGAGGTTGGTACTTAGGTGGGATCTGCTGTGTATTACACTAGTATTATGTACTGAATATTAGGTTATATACCTCTGCTAGCTCTGTACATATTGGGTAGCTGGTACCAGTGAGGTTGGTACTTGTTGGTTGGTACTTGTGAGGTTGGTATGTTGATTCAGATGGGTTACACCTAATATACTGTACATAATACTAGTCTAATACACAGCACATCCCACCTAACACATACCAAACTTCCGAATTTACGAATTGAATCCGAACCGAATACATCCAAATCTGAAACTTATACATTCAAATTTATCCGAATTTGAATTGATCCAAAAACGAAATTCGAAAATCTGAATCGGTCCGAAAAAAAAAAATTCTTCCACCGTGCACAAACCTACTCCAGATGGAGAGCCCACTCCCAAGGATGAAATGTCTGTCTGCTCAGGAAATCCGGTTCCCAGTTGTCCACTCCTGGAATGTGGATGGCAGATAGACAACAATCGTGAGCTTCCGCCCACTGAATAATCCGAGCCACCTCCCTCATGGCTTAGGAACTCTGAGTTCCTCCCTGGTGGTTGATGTAAGCCACTGAGGTGATATTGTCTGACTGAAATCTGATAAACCGTGCTAAGGTCAACTGAGGCCAAGTTATCAGAGAATTGTAAATCACTCTCAACTCCTAAGATGTTTATGGGGAGAGCAGACTACTCTCGAGTCCATAATCCATGCACCCTTAACAAGTTCCAGACTGCTCCCCAGCCTAGCAGGCTGGCATCCGTGACCATGATCACCCAAGGAGGTCTCTGGAAGCATGTGCCCTGAGACACATGTTCCTGAGAAAACCACCACAGAAGTGAGTCTTTCGTTGACATGTCTAGATCTATCCTCTGAGACAGATCTGAATGGTTTCCATTCCATTACCTGAGCATGCATAACTGCAGAGCTCTCAAATGGAATCGAGCAAAGAGAATGATGTCCATGGAAGCGATTATCAGACCAATTACCTCCATACATTGAGCTACTGATAGCCGAATAGTAGACTGAAGAGAGAGGCAAGCAGAGAGAATTTTGGATTTCCTGACCTCTGTCAGAAAAATTTTCATAGATAGGGAATCTATTATAGTCCCTAAGAACACCACCCTTGTATCTGGAACAAGGAAACTCTTTCCCAGATTCACTTTCCATCCATGGGAACGTAGAGAAGACAACAAGATCTCTGTATGAGAGTTTGCTTGTTGAAAAGATGGCGTCTGAACCAATATGTCTAAGTATGGTGCAAATGCAATACCCCAAGACCTGATCACTGCCAAGAGGGCCCCAGAACCTTTGAAAACATTCTGGGAGCTGAGGCAAGGCTAAACAGAAGAGCCACAAACTGGAAATGTTTGTCTAGAAAAGCGAATCTCAGAAATTTGTAATGATCCTTGTGAATAGGAACATGAAGATATGCGTCCTTCAGGTCTATGGTCCTCATCAACTGACCCACTTGAACCAAAGGAAGAATGGACCGAATGGTCTCCATTCTGAAGGATGGCACCCTGAGAAACTTGTTGAGACACTTTAGGCCTAAAATGGGACGAAAAGTTCCCTCTTTTTTGGGAACCACAATCAGATTTGAATAAAAACCAAGACCCTGTTCCTTTACAGGAACAGGGACAATCACTCCCAGAGAGGAAAGATCCTGAATGCAGTTCAAGAATGCCTCTTTATTTACTTGATCTGCAGATAAACTTGAGAGGTGAAATCTGCCCCTGGGAAGGATAGATCTGAACTCTATCTTGTAAACCTGGGTAACTATGCCCACAGCCCAAGGATCTGGGAAATCTCAAAACCATGCCTGACAAAACAGGGAAAGTCTGCCCCCCCACGTGATCCAATCCCGGACCAAGGGCCGACCCTTCATGTTGACTCAGAGTCAAGAAGAGTCAGCTGTGAGTTTCTTAGATTGTTTCCCCTTGTTCCAAGACTGACTGGGTCTCCAAAAAGACCTGGATTGCTCCTGCATGGGAGCAGAAGAGGAAGACTTCTCAACTTTGAAATTACGAAAGGAACGAAAATGACTTTGAAGTCCTTTAAGTATAATCTTCTTGTCTTGCGGTAGAAAAGATCCTTCAGATAATAATCAGATATTTCGGCCAATCCAGGTCTAAACAAAGTCTTACCCTTGTAATGAAGTGACAAAAGCTTAGATTTGGAGGAAACATCAGCTAACCAAGATTTTAGCGACAAAGCCCTGTGGGCCAAGGCAGATAAGCCAGACATCTTGGCCCCCAATCTAATAACTTGAATGTTAGCATCAGAAATAATAGAATAGGCTATCTTAAGAGCCTTAATCCTATCCTGAATCTCCTCCAATGGAGTCTTCTCTAAAATAGATTCAGACAAGACATCACACCAATAAGATGCTGCACTTGTTACTGTGGCAATACAAACAGCAGTTTGCCGTTGTAAACCCTGATGAACATACATCTTCTTCAAATAAGCCTCCAGCTTCTTGTCCATTGGATCCTTAAAAGAGCAACTATCTTCTATAGGAATCGTAGTCCTCTTAGCCAGAGAAGAAATAGCCCCTTCTACTTTAGGCACAGTGCGCCATGAATATTTAATGGAATCAGCAACAGGAAACATCCTTTTAAAGACTGAAGATGGGGAGAAAGAAATCCCTGGCTTCTCCCATTCCTGTGCAATAATCTCCATCACACGATCTGGAACAGGAAACACTTCCGCTGAGGAAGGATCATCAAAGAATCTATTAAGCTTACTAGATTTCTTAGGGTTAATCATGACTGGAGAGTCTGAGTCATCCAAAGTAGCCAATATCTCCTTTAACAATACACACATGTGTTCAAGCTTAAACCTGAAATGTACTTCTTTAACCTCAGACAAAGGATTTACACTGTAAGAATCTGAGCTCTCACCCTCAGAAGCTACCGAGGTAACGTCCTCCTCAATGTTATGAGGAAGATCAACCTGCATAGCAGCAGCTGAAACAGGCACCTTACTATCTGTTAAATGTTTAATTTTCCTCTTGCGTTTTCCCAATACAGGAAAAGCAGATAATGCTGCAGATACCGCAGAAGATATCTGTGCTGCAAAATCTGCAGGCAAATATACTCCACCAGGAAGCTGAGAGGAACCGCAGGGCACTGCATGTGATGCCATAGAGGCTTGGGACGTTGGAGGAGAAAGATGCGGTATTGCCTGAACAGTATCATCCTGAGAGACATTAGGCTCATAAAGCAATATTTTTTCTTTACATTGAAGCGTTTTAGCTAAACAAGTAATACAAAATTGCAAAGGAGAAACAATTTGTGCCTCTAGACATAATAAGCATTTATTAAAAGCAATATCATTATCCATATCTAGAAAAATTAGACCCCAAAATAAAAGAAAAATTAATTTGAATACAGGACTACTATCACTTTAAGAGAGTCCTAAAAAGTGTTATAAAGAAACACAGACTAAAAAAAGAAAACAAACTTGGGACCTCTACACCTCAGCAGAGCTGAGATGCCTACCGCAATTCTAGGAGATTCAAAGAGCCAACAACACACGACTGCACACAAGCAGAAAACAGACCGCTGATAAGCACAGTGACGCCGATCCGCTCCGTAAATCGGAAAAACAGGAGTCACATGATCAGCCTCTCCAGAAATGCACAGAAATGAGAAAAAGCATGCGATCCGAAAAGATACCTAGCAACAGTCATTACTATACACAAACAGTGCAAACCATTGCCGCACTAACCAGGACTGCCCATAATAAAACACTTAAAGCCAAGTGAAAATTAAAAAGAGCCACATAGAGGAATATTCCCCACATAAAGGAAAATTAACCCCTGGTCCCCACATAGTGCCTGCACACTGCCTAATGAAACCTATTTAAAGGATTACTATATCCCATTATCTAAAACTGCAGTCTATAAATAAATGCATCCTTTAAAGTGCAAAGTCTCCAATACCTAGAAGACACATAGCACTTACCTGCAGTCTAGCTGTCCTGCAGGAAGACAACTCACAAGGCGTGAAAGGACACATACTCCTTACAGAGACCTGTAGAAAAAAGAAAGAACAGAGTAACTAACTCTGACTTTCTATACCTAGGGCAACAATATGTTAGGAAACAAAGTAAGCACCACCTTACAACACCCTAACTGCTTAAAAGCCACCACTACTCTGCTGCAGAGATTGACATGGACACGGCTAAACCCCAAATCCTTGCTTGCAGTGAAAAATATCCAAAAAAGGAAATTCATTTCTTCAGACACCAAACTTCACCTCCTCCATTAACAGAGGCAAAGAGAATGACTGCTGATTATGGGTAGGGGAGTGATACTTAACAGCTTGGCTGTGGTGCTCTTTGCCTCCTCCTGTTGGCCAGGAGTGCTATTCCCACTAGTAATTGATGACGTTGTGGACTCGCCATATCTTAGAAAAGAAAACAACTTTTTTCACTGAGAAAATAAATCTACAACCCCAATAATATATTTCTTTTTAAACACTTAAAATAAGCAAACAGGTGAAGAAATCAAACTGAGACAACTGCCTGAAGAACCTTTCTACCAAAGGCCGCTTCAGAAGAAGAAAAAAACACAATTTATGCTTACCTGATAAATTTATTTCTCTTGTGGTGTATCCAGTCCACGGATCATCCATTACTTGTGGGATATTCTCCTTCCCAACAGGAAGTTGCAAGAGGACACCCACAGCAGAGCTGCTATATAGCTCCTCCCTTAACTGCCATATCCAGTCATTCGACCGAAACAAGCCGAGAAAGGAGAAACCATAGGGTGCAGTGGTGACTGCAGTTTAATCTAAAATTTTGACCTGCCGTAAAATGACAGGGCGGGCCGTGGACTGGATACACCACAAGAGAAATAAATTTATCAGGTAAGCATAAATTGTGTTTTCTCTTGTAAGGTGTATCCAGTCCACGGATCATCCATTACTTGTGGGATACCAATACCAAAGCTAAAGTACACGGATGAAGGGAGGGACAAGGCAGGTACTTAAACGGAAGGTACCACTGCCTGTAAAACCTTTCTCCCAAAAATAGCCTCCGAAGAAGCAAAAGTATCAAATTTGTAGAATTTGGAAAAAGTATGAAGCGAAGACCAAGTCGCCGCCTTGCAAATCTGTTCAACAGAAGCCTCATTTTTAAAGGCCCAAGTGGAAGCCACAGCTCTAGAAGAATGAGCTGTAATTCTTTCAGGAGGCTGCTGTCCAGCAGTCTCAAAGGCTAAGCGGATTATGCTTCTTAGCCAAAAAGAAAGAGAGGTTGCCGAAGCCTTCTGACCTCTTCTCTGTCCAGAGTAAACAACAAACAAAGCAGATGTTTGACGAAAATCTTTAGTAGCTTGTAAATAAAACTTTAAAGCACGAACCACGTCCAGATTATGTAAAAGACGTTCCTTCTTTGAAGAAGGATTAGGACACAATGATGGAACAACAATCTCTTGATTGATATTCTTAGTAGATACCACCTTAGGCAAAAAACATAATTTATGTAAGAACTTACCTGATAAATTCATTTCTTTCATATTAGCAAGAGTCCATGAGCTAGTGACGTATGGGATATACATTCCTACCAGGAGGGGCAAAGTTTCCCAAACCTCAAAATGCCTATAAATACACCCCTCACCACACCCACAAATCAGTTTAACGCATAGCCAAGAAGTGGGGTGATAAGAAAAAAGTGCGAAAGCATAAAAAATAAGGAATTGGAATAATTGTGCTTTATACAAAAAAATCATAACCACCACAAAAAAGGGTGGGCCCCATGGACTCTTGCTAATATGAAAGAAATGAATTTATCAGGTAAGTTCTTACATAAATTATGTTTTCTTTCATGTAATTAGCAAGAGTCCATGAGCTAGTGACGTATGGGATAATGACTACCCAAGATGTGGATCTTTCCACGCAAGAGTCACTAGAGAGGGAGGGATAAAATAAAGACAGCCAATTCCTGCTGAAAATAATCCACACCCAAAATAAAGTTTAAATGAAAACATAAGCAGAAGATTCAAACTGAAACTGCTGCCTGAAGTACTTTTCTACCAAAAACTGCTTCAGAAGAAGAAAACACATTAAAATGGTAGAATTTAGTAAAAGTATGCAAAGAAGACCAAGTTGCTGCTTTGCAAATCTGATCAACCGAAGCTTCATTCCTAAACGCCCAGGAAGTAGAAACTGACCTAGTCGAATGAGCTGTAATCCTCTGAGGCGGAGTTTTACCCGACTCAACATAGGCATGATGAATTAAAGATTTCAACCAAGATGCCAAAGAAATGGCAGAAGCTTTCTGGCCTTTTCTAGAACCGGAAAAGATGACAAATAGACTAGAAGTCTTTTGGAAATTATTAGTAGCTTCAACATAATATTTCAAAGCTCTAACAACATCCAAAGAATGCAATGATTTCTCCTTAGAATTCTTAGGAGTAGGGCATAATGAAGGAACTACAATTTCTCTACTAATGTTGTTGGAATTCACAACCTTAGGTAAAAATTCAAAAGAAGTTCGCAACACTGCCTTATCCTGATGACAAATCAGAAAAGGAGACTCACAAGAAAGAGCAGACAATTCAGAGACTCTTCTTGCAGAAGAGATGGCCAAAAGGAACAAAACTTTCCAAGAAAATAATTTAATGTCCAATGAATGCATAGGTTCAAACGGAGGAGCTTGAAGAGCCCCCAGAACCAAATTCAAACTCCAAGGAGGAGAAATTGACTTAATGACAGGTTTTATACGAACCAAGGCTTGTACAAAACAATGAATATCAGGAAGATTAGCAATCTTTCTGTGAAAAAGAACAGAAAGAGCAGAGATTTGACCTTTCAAGGAACTTGCGGACAAACCTTTATCTAAACCATCCTGAAGAAACTGTAAAATTCTCAGAATTCTAAAAGAATGCCAGGAAAAATGATGAGAAAGACACCAAGAAATATAAGTCTTCCAGACTCTATAATATATCTCTCTAGATACAGATTTACGAGCCTGTAACATAGTATTAATCACAGAGTCAGAGAAACCTCTTTGACTAAGAATCAAGCGTTCAATCTCCATACCTTTAAATTTAAGGATTTGAGATCCTGATGGAAAAAAGGACCTTGCGACAGAAGGTCTGGTCTTAACGGAAGAGTCCACGGTTAGCAAGAGGCCATCCGGACAAGATCCGCATACCAAAACCTGTGAGGCCATGCTGGAGCTACCAGCAGAACAAACGAGCATTCCTTCAGAATCTTGGAGATTACTCTTGGAAGAAGAACTTGAGGCGGAAAGATATAGGCAGGATGATACTTCCAAGGAAGTGATAATGCATCCACTGCCTCCGCCTGAGGATCCCGGGATCTGGACAGATACCTGGGAAGTTTCTTGTTTAGATGAGAAGCCATCAGATCTATTTCTGGAAGTTCCCACATTTGAACAATCTGAAGAAATACCTCTGGGTGAAGAGACCATTCCCCGGATGCAACGTTTGGCGACTGAGATAATCCGCTTCCCAATTGTCTATTCCTGGAATATGAACCGCAGAGATTAGACAGGAGCTGGATTCCGCCCAAACCAGAATTTGAGATACTTCTTTCATAGCCAGAGGACTGTGAGTCCCTCCTTGATGATTGATGTATGCCACAGTTGTGACATTGTCTGTCTGAAAACAAATGAACGATTCTCTCTTCAGAAGAGGCCAAGACTAAAGAGCTCTGAAAATTGCACGGAGTTCCAAAATATTGATCGGTAATCTCACCTCCTGAGATTCCCAAACCCCTTGTGCTGTCAGAGACCCCCACACAGCTCCCCAACCTGTAAGACTTGCATCTGTTGAAATTACAGTCCAGGTCGGAAGAACAAAAGAAGCCCCCTGAACTAAATGATGGTGATCTGTCCACCACGTCAGAGAGTGTCGTACAATCGGTTTTAAAGATATTAATTGAGATATCTTTGTGTAATCCCTGCACCATTGGTTCAGCATACAGAGCTGAAGAGGTCGCATGTGAAAATGAGCAAAGGGGATCGCGTCCGATGCAGCAGTCATAAGACCTAGAATTTCCATGCATAAGGCTACCGAAGGGAATGATTGTGACTGAAGGTTTCGACAAGCTGAAATCAATTTTAGACGTCTCTTGTCTGTCAAAGACAGAGTCATGGACACTGAATCTATCTGGAAACCCAAAAAGGTTACCCTTGTCTGAGGAATCAATGAACTTTTTAGTGAATTGATCCTCCAACCATGATTTTGAAGAAACAAAAAAAGTCGATTCGTATGAAATTCTGCTAAATGTGAAGACTGAGCAAGTACCAAGATATCATCCAAATAAGGAAATACCACAATACCCTGTTCTCTGATTACAGATAGAAGGGCACCGAGAACCTTTGTAAAAATTCTTGGAGCTGTTGCTAGGCCAAACGGCAGAGCCACAAGCTGGTAATGCTTGTCTAGGAAAGAGAATCTCAGAAACTGATAGTGAGCTGGATGAATCGGAATATGCAGATATGCATCCTGTAAATCTATTGTAGACATATAATGCCCTTGCTGAACAAAAGGCAGGATAGTCCTTACAGTTACCATTTTGAATGTTGGTATCCTTACATAACGATTCAATATTTTTAGATCCAGAACTGGTCTGAAGGAATTCTCCTTCTTTGGTACAATGAAGAGATTCGAATAAAACCCCAGCCCCTGTTCCAGAACTGGAACTGGCATAATTACTCCAGCCAACTCTAGATCTGAAACACATTTCAGAAATGCTTGAGCTTTCGCTGGGTTTACTGGGACACGGGAAAGAAAGAATCTCTTTGCAGGAGGTCTTATCTTGAAACCAATTCTGTACCGAATCCAAAGATTGTGAACAGAATTGATACACATTTCTTTGAAAAAACATAATCTGCCCCCTACCAGCTGAGCTGGAATGAGGGCCGCACCTTCATGTGGACTTAGAAGCTGGCTTTGTTTTTCTAGAAGGCTTGGATTTATTCCAGACTGGAGATGGTTTCCAAACTGAAACTGCTCCTGAGGATGAAGGATCAGGCTTTTGTTCTTTGTTGAAACGAAAGGAATGAAAACGATTATTAGCCCTGTTTTTACCCTTAGATTTTTTATCCTGTGGTAAAAAAGTTCCTTTCCCACCAGTAACAGTTGAGATAATAGAATCCAACTGAGAACCAAATAATTTATTACCCTGGAAAGAAAGGGAAAGTAGAGTCGATTTAGAAGACATATCAGCATTCCAAGTTTTAAGCCATAAAGCTCTTCTAGCTAAAATAGCTAGAGACATAAACCTGACATCAACTCTGATAATATCAAAAATGGCATCACAGATAAAATTATTAGCATGTTGAAGAAGAATAATAATGTTATGAGAATCATGATCTGTTACTTGTTGCGCTAAAGTTTCCAACCAAAAAGTTGAAGCTGCAGCAACATCCGCCAAAGATATAGCAGGTCTAAGAAGATTAACTGAACACAAATAAGCTTTTCTTAGAAAGGATTCAATTTTCCTATCTAAAGGATCCTTAAAGGAAGTACCATCTGCCGTAGGAATAGTAGTACGTTTAGCAAGGGTAGAGATAGCCCCATCAACTTTAGGGATTTAGTCCCAAAACTCTAATCTGTCAGACGGCACAGGATATAATTGCTTAAAACATTTAGAAGGAGTAAATGAATTACCCAATTTATTCCATTCCCTGGAAATTACTTCAGAAATAGCACCAGGAACAGGAAAAACTTCTGGAATAATTACAGGAGATTTAAAGACCTTGTCTAAACGTTTAGATTTAGTATCAAGAGGACCAGAATCCTCAATTTCTAATGCAATTAGGACTTCTTTAAGTAAAGAACGAATAAATTCCATTTTAAATAAATATGAAGATTTATCAGCATCAACCTCTGAAACAGAATCCTCTGAACCAGAAGAATCATTAGAATCAGAATGATGATGTTCATTTAAAAATTCATCTGGATAAAGAGAAGTTTTAAAAGACTTTTTATGTTTACTAGAAGGAGGAATAACAGACATAGCCTTCTTAATAGATTCAGAAACAAAATCTCTTATGTTATCAGGAACACTCTGAACATTAGATGTTGATGGAACTGCAACAGGTAATGGTATTTTACTAAAGGAAATATTTTCTGCATTAACAAGTTTGTCATGACATTTAATACAAACAACAGCTGGAGGAACAGCTACCAAAAGTTTAGAGCAGATACACTTAGCTTTGGTAGTTCCAGCACCAGGCAGTGATTTTCCTGAAGTATCTTCTGGCTCAGATGCAACATGAGACATCTTGCAATATGTAAGAGAAAAAACAACATATAAAGCAAAATTGATCAAATTCCTTAAATGACAGTTTCAGGAATGGGAAAAAATGCCAAAGAACAAGCTTCTAGCAACCAGAAGCAATGAAAAATGAGACTTAAATAATGTGGAGACAAAAGCGACGCCCATATTTTTTTAGCGCCAAATAAGACGCCCACATTTTTTGGCGCCAAAATGAAGCATTTTCAGCCCCCGCGAGCCTAACAGCCCACAGGGAAAAAGTCAAATTTTTTGAGGTAAGAAAAAATGATTGATTCAAATGCATCATCCCAAATATGAAACTGACTGTCTGAAAATAAGGAATGTTGAACATACTGAGTCAAGGCAAATAAATGTTTGAATACATATATTTAGAACTTTATAAAAAAAGCGCCCAACCATAGCTTAGAGTGTCACAGAAAATAAGACTTACTTACCCCAGGACACTCGTCTACATGTTGTAGAAAGCCAAACCAGTACTGAAACGAAAATCAGCAGAGGTAATGGTATATATATATATATATATATATATATATATATATATATATATATATATATATATATATATATATATATATATATATATATAAGAGTATATCGTCGATCTGAAAAGGGAGGTAAGAGATGAATCTCTATGACCGATAACAGAGAACCTATGAAATAGACCCCGTAGAAGGAGATCATTGCATTCAAATAGGCAATACTCTCCTCACATCCCTCTGACATTCACTGCACGCTGAGAGGAAAACCGGGCTCCAACCTGTTGCGAAGCGCATATCAACGTAGAATCTAGCACAAACTTACTTCACCACCTCCATAGGAGGCAAAGTTTGTAAAACTGATTTGTGGGTGTGGTGAGGGGTGTATTTATAGGCATTTTGAGGTTTGGGAAACTTTGCCCCTCCTGGTAGGAATGTATATCCCATACGTCACTAGCTCATGGACTCTTGCTAATTACATGAAAGAAACCCAGGTTTTGTACGCAGAACTACCTTATCTGCATGGAGGATCAGATAAGGAGAATCACATTGTAAAGCAGATAACTCGGAGACTCTACGAGCCGAGGAAATAGCCATCAAAAAAGGAACTTTCCAAGATAAAAGCTTGATATCTATGGAATGAAGAGGTTCAAACGGAACCCCTTGAAGAACTTTAAGAACCAAATTTAAGCTCCATGGGGGAGCAACAGGTTTAAACACAGGCTTGATTCTAACCAACGCCTGACAAAACGCCTGAACGTCTGGAACATCCGCCAGACGCTTGTGCAAAAGAATAGACAGTGCAGAGATCTGTCCCTTCAAAGAACTAGCTGATAATCCTTTCTCCAAACCCTCTTGGAGAAAAGATAATATCCTGGGAATCCTAATCTTACTCCATGAGTAACTCTTGGATTCACACCAATAAAGATATTTACGCCATATCTTATGGTAGATTTTCCTGGTAACGGCTTTCGTGCCTGTATTAAGGTATCAATGACAGACTCGGAGAAGCCACACTTTGATAAAATCAAGTGTTCAATCTCCATGCAGTCAGTCTCAGAGAAATTAGATTTGGATGATTGAAAGGACCTTGAAGTAGAAGGTCTCGTCTCAAAGGCATAGTCCAAGGTGGAAAGGATGACATGTCCACTAGGTCTGCATACCAGGTCCTGTGTGGCCACGCAGGCGCTATCAAAATCACTGATGCTCTCTCCTGCTTGATTTTGGCAATCAGTCGAGGGAGCAGAGGAAACGGTGGAAGTTTGGCCTTCTGGTGAGACGCCATGAGATCCAGTTCTGGTTTGCCCCAACGATGAATCAATTGAGCAAACACCTCCGGATGGAGTTCCCACTCCCCAGGATGAAAAGTCTGACGATTTAGAAATTCCGCCTCCCAGTACTCTACACCTGGGATATGGATTGCTGATAGGTAGCAAGAGTGTTTCTCTGCCCAGCAAATTATTTTGGAGACTTCTAACATCGCTAAGGAACTCCTTGTTCCCCCTTGATGGTTGATGTAAGCCACAGTCGTGATGTTGTCCGACTGAAATCTGATGAACCTCAGGGTTGTTAACTGAGGTCAAGCCTGAAGAGCATTGAATATTGCCCTCAATTCCAGAATATTTATTGGGAGGAGTTTCTCCTCCTGAGTCCACGATCCCTGAGCCTTCAGGGAGTTCCAGACTGCACCCCAACCTAGAAGGCTGGCATCTGTCGTTACAATTGTCCAATCTGGCCTGCAAAAGGTCATACCTTTGGACAGATGGACCCGAGATAGCCACCAGAGAAGAGAATCTCTGGTCTCTTGATCCAGATTTAGTAGAGGGGACAAATCTGTTTAATCCCCATTCCACTGACTAAGCATGCATAGTTGCAGCGGTCTGAGATGTAGGCGCGCAAACGGAGCTATGTCTATTGCCGCTACCATTAAGCCGATTACCTCCATGCACTGAGCCACCGAAGGGCGCGGAATAGAATGGAGAACACAGCAAGAATTTAGAAGTTTTGATAACCTGGACTCCGTCAGGTAAATTTTCATTTCTACAGAATCTATCAGAGTCCGTAGGAAGGAGACTCTTGTGAGTGGGGACAGAGAACTCTTTTCCTCGTTCACTTTCCACCCGTGCGACCTCAGAAATGCCAGAACTATGTCTGTATGGAACTTGGCAATTTGGAAATTTGACACCTGTATCAGGATGTCGTCTAGATAAGGGGCCACTGCTATGCCCCGCGGCATTAGGACCGCCAGAAGCGACCCCAGAACCTTTGTAAAAAATTCTTGGGGCTGTAGCTAACCCGAAGGGAAGAGCCACAAACTGGTAATGCCTGTCCAGAAAGGCAAACCTTAGGAACCGATGATGATCTTTGTGTATCGGAATGCGAAGGTAAGCAACCTTTAGATCCACCGTAGTCATATATTGACCCTCCTGGATCATAGGTAGGATGGTCCGAATAGTTTCCATTTTGAATGATGGAACTCTGAGGAATTTGTTTAAGATCTTTAGATCCAAGATTGATCTGAAGGTTCCCTCTTTTTTGGGAACCACAAACAGATTTGAGTAAAAACCATGTAAGAACTTACCTGATAAATTCTTTTCTTTTATATTGGCAAGAGTCCATGAGCTAGTGACATATGGGATATACAATCCTACCAGGAGGGGCAAAGTTTCCCAAACCTCAAAATGCCTATAAATACACCCCTCACCACACCCACAATTCAGTTTAACGAATAGCCAAGCAGTGGGGTGATAAAGAAAGGAGTAGAAAGCATCAACAAAGGAAATTTGGAAATTATTGTGCTTTATGCAAAAAATCATAACCACCATAAAAAGGGTGGGCCTCATGGACTCTTGCCAATATGAACATAATGAATTCATCAGGTAAGTTCTTACATAAATTATGTTTTCTTTCATGTAATTGGCAAGAGGCCATGAGCTAGTGACATATGGGATATCAATACCCAAGATGTGGAGTCTTCCACTCAAGAGTCACTAGAGAGGGAGGGACTAAAACAAAAACAGCCATATTCCGCTGAGAAAATAATCCACAACCCAAAAATAAGTTTATTTTCATTTTTGAAAGAAAAAAACTTAAATAAAAAAGCAGAAGAATCAAACTGAAACAGCTGCCTGAAGAACTTTTCTACCAAGAACTGCTTCTGAAGAAGCAAATACATCAAAAAGGTAGAATTTAGTAAATGTATGCAAAGAGGACCAAGTGGCTGCTTTGCAAATCTGATCAACTGAAGCTTCATTCTTAAAAGCCCATGAAGTGGAGACTGATCTAGTAGAATGAGCTGTAATTCTCTGAGGCGGGGTTTGACCCGACTCCAAATGAGCTTGATGAATCAAAAGTTTCAACAAAGAAGCCAAGGAAATAGCAGAAGCTTTCTGACCTTTCCTAGGACCAGAAAATAAAACAAATAGACTAGAAGTCTTCCTGAAAATTTTAGTAGCTTCCACATAATATTTCAAAGCTCTTACCACATCCAAAGAATGTAAGGATCTCTCCAGAGAATTCTTAGGATTAGGACATAAAGAAGGGACAACAATTTCTCTACTAATGTTGTTAGAATTCACAACCTTAGGTAAAAAATTGAAAAGAAGTCTGCAAAACTGCCTTCTCCTGATGAAAAATCAGAAAAGGAGACTCACAAGAAAGAGCAGATAGCTCAGAAACTCTTCTAGCAGAAGAGATAGCCAAAAGGAACAACACTTTCTAAGAAAGTAGTTTAATGTCCAAAGAATGCATAGGTTCAAATGGAGGAGCCCGTAAAGCCCTCAGAACCAAATTAAGACTCCAAGGAGGAGAAATTGACTTAATGACAGGCTTAATACGAACTAAAGCCTGTACAAAACAATGTATATCAGGAAGTATAGCAATCTTTCTGTGAAATAAAACAGAAAGAGCGGAGATGTGTCCTTTCAAGGAACTTGCAGACAAAACCTTATCCAAACCATCCTGAAGAAACTGCAAAATTCTAGGAATTCTGAAAGAATGCCAGGAGAATTTATGAGAAGAACATCATGAAATGTAAGTCTTTAAAACTCTATAATAAATCTTTCTAGAGACAGATTTACAAGCTTGTAACATAGTATTAATTACTGAATCAGAGAAACCTCTATGACTTAGAACTAAGCGTTCAATTTCCATACCTTCAAATTTAATGATTTGAGATCCTGATGGAAAAACGGACCTTGAGATAGTAGGTCCGGCCGTAACGGAAGTGGCCAAGGCGGGCAACTGGACATCCGAACCAGATCCGCATACCAAAACCTGTGTGGCCATGCTGGAGCCACCAGCAACACAAAAGACTGTTCCATGATGATTTTGTAAATCACTCTTGGAAGGAAAACTAGAGGTGGGAAGATGTAAGCAGGTTGATAACACCGAAGAAGTGTCAGCGCATCCACTGCTTGCGCCTGAACATCCCTGGACCTGGACAGGTATCTGGGAAGTTTCTTGTTTAGATGAGAGGCCATGAGATCTATCTCTGGAAGCCCCCACATCTGAACAATCTGAGAAAATACATCTTGATGGAGAGACCACTCCCCTGGATGGAAAGTCTGGCGGCTGAGATAATCCGCCTCCCAATTGTCTACACCTGGGATATGTACCGCAGAGATTAGACAGGAGCTGGATTCCACCCAAGCAAGTATCCAAGATACTTCTTTCATAGCTTGGGGACTGTGAGTCCCACCCTGATGATTGACATAAGCCACAGTTGTGATATTGTCTGTCTGAAAACACATGAACGGTTCTCTCTTTAGCAGAGGCCAGAACTGAAGAGCCCTGAGAATTGCACAAAGTTCTAAAATATTTATTGGTAATCTCGCCTCTTGAGATTTCCAAACCCCTTGTGCTGTCAGAGACCCCCAAACAGCTCCCCAACCTGAAAGACTTGCATCCATTGTGATCACAGTCCAGGTTGGGCGAACAAAAGAAGCCCCTTGAACCAAACAATGGTGATCTATCCACCATGTCAGAGAGTGTCGTACATTGGGATTCAAGGATATTAATTGTGATATCTTTGTATAATCCCCGCACCATTGATTCAGCATACAAAGCTGTAGAGGTCTCATGTGAAAACGAGCAAAGGGGATTGCGTCCGATGCTGCAGTCATGAGACCTAAACCTTCCATGCACATAGCCACTGAAGGGAATGACTGAGACTGAAGGAGCCGACATGCTGCGACCAATTTTAAACGTCTCTTGCCTGTTAGAGACAGAGTCATGGACACTGAATCTATCTGGAAGCCTAAAAAGGTGACCCTTGTCTGAGGAATCAAGAAACTTTTTGGTAAATTGATCCTCCAACCATGTTTCCGAAGAAACAACACTAGTTGATTTGTGTGAGATTCTGCAGTATGTAAAGACTGAGCTAGTACCAAGATATCGTCCAAATAAGGAAACACCACAATACCCTGTTCTCTGATTACAGATAGTAGGGCACCCAGAACCTTTGAAAAGATTCTTGGAGCTGTTGCTAGGCCAAATGGAAGAGCAACAAATTGGTAATGCTTGTCTAGAAAAAAGAGAATCTCAGAAACTGATAGTGTTCTGGATGAATCGGAATATGAAGGTATGGATCCTGCAAGTCTATTGTGGACATATAATGCCCTTGCTGAACAAAAGGCAGAATAGTCCTTATAGTCACCATCTTGAAAGTTGGTACTATTACATAACGATTCAAAATTTTCAGATCCAGAACTGGTCTGAACAAATTTTCTTTCTTCGGTACAATGAATAGGTTTGAATAAAACCCCAAACCTTGTTCCTGAGGAGGAACTTGCATGATTACCCCTGAAGACTCCAGGTCTGAAACACACTTCAGAAAAGCCTGAGCTTTTACTGGATTTACAGGAATGTGTGAGAGAAAAAATCTTCTCACAGGAGGTCTTACTTTGAATCCTATTCGATACCCTTGAGAGACAATGCTCTGAATCCAATGATTTTGGACAGATTTTATCCAAACATCCTTGAAAAACCTTAATCTGCCCCCTACCAGCTGAGCTGGAATGAGGGCCGCACCTTCATGCGGACTTAGGGGCAGACTTTGGTTTCCTAAATGGCTTGGATTTATTCCAATTTGAGGAAGGCTTCCAACTGGAAGCAGATTCCTTGGGAGGAGGATTGAGTTTTTGTTCCTTATTCTGACGAAAGGAACGAAAAACGGTTAGAAGCCATAGATTTACCCTTAGGTTTTTTTATCCTGAGGCAAAAAAACTCCTTTTCCTCCAGTGATAGTTGAAATAATAGAATCCAACTGAGAACCAAATAAATTATTACCTTGGAAAGAAAGAGATAGTAATCTAGATTTAGATGTCATATCAGCATTCCAAGATTTAAGCCACAAAGCTCTTCTAGCTAATACAGCTAAAGACATGGATCTAACATCAATTTTGATAATATCAAAAATGGCATCACAAATAAAATGATTAGCATGTTGCAGTAAGCGAAAAATGCTAGACATGTCAGAATCCAATTCATGTTGCGCTAAATTTTCCAACCAGAAAGTTGATGCAGCCGCAACATCACCCAAAGAAATAGCAGGTTTGAGAAGATGACCTGAATATAAATAGGCGTTCCTTAGATAAGATTCAAGCTTCCTATCTAAAGGATCCTTAAAGGAAGTGCTATCTTCCATAGGAATAGTGGTACATTTAGCAAGAGTAGAAATAGCCCCAGCAACTTTGGGGATCTTTTCCCAAAACTCTATAGATTTTGCTGGTAAAGGATACAATCTCTTAAACCTTGAAGAAGGAATAAAGGAAGTACCTGGCTTATTCCATTCCCTAGAAATCATATCAGAAATAGCCTCAGGAATGGGAAAAACACCTGGGGAAACCACAGGAGGTTTAAAAACAGCATTTAAACGTTTATTAGACTGAACGTCAATAGGACTGGTTACCTCAATATCCAAAGTAATTAACACTTCTTTTAATAAAGAACGCATATACTCTATTTTAAATAAGTAAGTAGATTTGTCAGTGTCAATATCTGAGGAAGGATCTTCTGTTTCAGATAGATCCTCAGCAGAAGAGGATGAATTATTATGTTGTTGGTCATTTGAAATTTCATCAGCTAAATGAAGTTTTAAAAGACCTTTTACGTTTATTAGAAGGTGGAAATGCAGACAAAGCCTTCATAATAGATTCAGAAACAAATTCTTTAAAATTTACAGGTATATCATGCACATTAGAAGTTGAAGGAACTGCAACTGGCAATGTACTATTACTGATAGAAACACTATCTGAATGTAAAAGTTTATCAGGACAACTATTACAAATGACATTCGGTGGAATAATTTCTACAATTTTACAACAAATGCACATAGCTTTGGTAGAACAGATGTCAGGCAGCAATGTTCCAGCAGAAACTTCAGAGACAGGATCGGATTGGGACATCTTGCTCAATGTAAAAGAAAAAACAACATATAAAGCAAAATTATCTATTTCCTTAAATGACAGTTTCAGGAATGGGAAAAAATGCAAAAGCATAGGCCTCTTGATAGAGAAGAAAGCAGGAGGCAAACATGAATGGGGTATTGAAATAATGAAAAAAATTTGGCGCCAAGTATGATGCACAACGTAACGTAAATGTTTTTGGCGCCAAAAATGACCGGAAATGACACACTTGCGTCACTAATGACGCCACCGTGTGAAAGGTCTCGGCGTCACGTATGACGCCGGAAATGACGAAATTGTGACATAAACGTATTTTTTCGCGCCAAAAAAAGTTTGCGCCAAAAATTACGCATTAAAGTCTAGCATTTGACGCACCCGCAGGCCTAACACCCGCAATTGCAAAAAGTAGTCAAAATGAAAAAAAAGACTAAACCCCAGGTAAGAAATAAATTTCTTAAAGTGTTTACATTCCCAAATATGAAACTGACAGTCTGCAGAAGGAAATACATGAACCTGACTCATGGCAAATATAAGTACAATACATATATTTAGAACTTTATATAATTGCATAAAGTGCCAAACCATAGCTGAGAGTGTCTTAAGTAATAAAAACATACTAACCCAAAGAAACCCATCCACACATAGCAGATAGCCAAACCAGTACTAAAACAGTTATTAGTAGAGGTAATGGTAAATTGAGAGTATATCGTCGATCTGAAAAGGGAGGTAGGAGATGAATCTCTACGACCGATAACAGAGAACCTATGAAATAGACCCCCGTTAGGGAAATCATCGTATTCAAATAAGTGATACTCCCTTCACGTCCCTCTGACATTCGCTGTACTCTGAGAGGAATCGGGCTTCAACAATGCTGAGAAGCGCATATCAATGTAGAAATCTTAGCACAAACTTACTTCACCACCTCCATAGGAGGCAAAGTTTGTAAAACTGAATTGTGGGTGTGGTGAGGGGTGAATTTATAGGCATTTTGAGGTTTTTGAAACTTTGCCCCTCCTGGTAGGATTGTATATCCCATATGTCACTAGCTCATGGACTCTTGCCAATTACATGAAAGAAATCCCTGTTCCTGTTCCTCCTTTGGAACTGGATGGATCACTCCCATAACTAGGAGGTCTTGCACACAGTGTAAGAATGACTCTTTCTTTATCTGGTTGACAGATAATCGTGAAAGGTGAAATCTCCCTTGTGGAGGAGAAGCCTTGAAGTCCAGAAGATTCCCCTGAGATATAATCTCCAACGCCCAGGCATCCTGAATATCTCTTGCCCACGCCTGGGCGAAGAGAGAAAGTCTGCCCCCTACTAGATCCGTTACCGGATAGGGGGCCATTCCTTCATGCTGTCTTGGAGGCAGCAGCAGGCTTTTTGGCCTGCTTGCCTTTGTTCAAGGACTGGTTTGGTTTCCAGGCCGTCTTGGACTGAGCAAAAGTTCCCTCTTGTTTTGTAGCAGAGGAAGTTGATGCTGCACTTGCCTTGAAGTTTCGAAAGGCACGAAAATTAGACTGTTTGGCCCTTGATTTGGACCTGTCCTGAGGAAGGGCATGACCTTTACCTCCAGTAATGTCAGCAATAATTTCCTTCAAACCAGGCCCGAATAGGGTCTGCCCCTTGAAGGGAAGGTTAAGTAGTTTAGACTTTGAAGTCACGTCAGCTGACCAAGATTTGAGCCATAGCGCCCTACGCGCCTGGATGGCCAATCCAGAATTCTTAGCCGTTAGTTTAGTCAAATGAACAATGGCATCAGAAACAAAATAATTAGCTAGCTTAAGTGCTCTAAGCTTGTTAAGTATGTCCTCCAATGGAGTCGTTGTCAGTAAAGCCTCTTCCAGAGACTCAAACCAGAACGCCGCAGCAGCAGTGACAGGAGCAATGCATGCAAGGGGCTGCAGGATAAAACCTTGTTGAATAAAAAACATTTTCTTAAGGTAACCCTCTAATTTTTTATCCATAGGATCTGAAAAAGCACAACTGTCCTCGACAGGGATAGTAGTACGCTTTGCTAAAGTAGAAACTGCTCCCTCCACCTTAGGGACCGTTTGCCATAAGTCCCATGTGGTGGCGTCTATGGGAAACTTTTTAAACGTCTCTTGCCTGTTAGAGACAGAGTCATGGACACTGAATCTATCTGGAAGCCTAAAAAGGTGACCCTTGTCTGAGGAATCAAGAAACTTTTTGGTAAATTGATCCTCCAACCATGTTTCCGAAGAAACAACACTAGTTGATTTGTGTGAGATTCTGCAGTATGTAAAGACTGAGCTAGTACCAAGATATCGTCCAAATAAGGAAACACCACAATACCCTGTTCTCTGATTACAGATAGTAGGGCACCCAGAACCTTTGAAAAGATTCTTGGAGCTGTTGCTAGGCCAAATGGAAGAGCAACAAATTGGTAATGCTTGTCTAGAAAAAAGAGAATCTCAGAAACTGATAGTGTTCTGGATGAATCGGAATATGAAGGTATGGATCCTGCAAGTCTATTGTGGACATATAATGCCCTTGCTGAACAAAAGGCAGAATAGTCCTTATAGTCACCATCTTGAAAGTTGGTACTATTACATAACGATTCAAAATTTTCAGATCCAGAACTGGTCTGAACAAATTTTCTTTCTTCGGTACAATGAATAGGTTTGAATAAAACCCCAAACCTTGTTCCTGAGGAGGAACTTGCATGATTACCCCTGAAGACTCCAGGTCTGAAACACACTTCAGAAAAGCCTGAGCTTTTACTGGATTTACAGGAATGTGTGAGAGAAAAAATCTTCTCACAGGAGGTCTTACTTTGAATCCTATTCGATACCCTTGAGAGACAATGCTCTGAATCCAATGATTTTGGACAGATTTTATCCAAACATCCTTGAAAAACCTTAATCTGCCCCCTACCAGCTGAGCTGGAATGAGGGCCGCACCTTCATGCGGACTTAGGGGCAGACTTTGGTTTCCTAAATGGCTTGGATTTATTCCAATTTGAGGAAGGCTTCCAACTGGAAGCAGATTCCTTGGGAGGAGGATTGAGTTTTTGTTCCTTATTCTGACGAAAGGAACGAAAAACGGTTAGAAGCCATAGATTTACCCTTAGGTTTTTTATCCTGAGGCAAAAAAACTCCTTTTCCTCCAGTGATAGTTGAAATAATAGAATCCAACTGAGAACCAAATAAATTATTACCTTGGAAAGAAAGAGATAGTAATCTAGATTTAGATGTCATATCAGCATTCCAAGATTTAAGCCACAAAGCTCTTCTAGCTAATACAGCTAAAGACATGGATCTAACATCAATTTTGATAATATCAAAAATGGCATCACAAATAAAATGATTAGCATGTTGCAGTAAGCGAAAAATGCTAGACATGTCAGAATCCAATTCATGTTGCGCTAAATTTTCCAACCAGAAAGTTGATGCAGCCGCAACATCACCCAAAGAAATAGCAGGTTTGAGAAGATGACCTGAATATAAATAGGCGTTCCTTAGATAAGATTCAAGCTTCCTATCTAAAGGATCCTTAAAGGAAGTGCTATCTTCCATAGGAATAGTGGTACATTTAGCAAGAGTAGAAATAGCCCCAGCAACTTTGGGGATCTTTTCCCAAAACTCTATAGATTTTGCTGGTAAAGGATACAATCTCTTAAACCTTGAAGAAGGAATAAAGGAAGTACCTGGCTTATTCCATTCCCTAGAAATCATATCAGAAATAGCCTCAGGAATGGGAAAAACACCTGGGGAAACCACAGGAGGTTTAAAAACAGCATTTAAACGTTTATTAGACTGAACGTCAATAGGACTGGTTACCTCAATATCCAAAGTAATTAACACTTCTTTTAATAAAGAACGCATATACTCTATTTTAAATAAGTAAGTAGATTTGTCAGTGTCAATATCTGAGGAAGGATCTTCTGTTTCAGATAGATCCTCAGCAGAAGAGGATGAATTATTATGTTGTTGGTCATTTGAAATTTCATCAGCTAAATGAAGTTTTAAAAGACCTTTTACGTTTATTAGAAGGTGGAAATGCAGACAAAGCCTTCATAATAGATTCAGAAACAAATTCTTTAAAATTTACAGGTATATCATGCACATTAGAAGTTGAAGGAACTGCAACTGGCAATGTACTATTACTGATAGAAACACTATCTGAATGTAAAAGTTTATCAGGACAACTATTACAAATGACATTCGGTGGAATAATTTCTACAATTTTACAACAAATGCACATAGCTTTGGTAGAACAGATGTCAGGCAGCAATGTTCCAGCAGAAACTTCAGAGACAGGATCGGATTGGGACATCTTGCTCAATGTAAAAGAAAAAACAACATATAAAGCAAAATTATCTATTTCCTTAAATGACAGTTTCAGGAATGGGAAAAAATGCAAAAGCATAGGCCTCTTGATAGAGAAGAAAGCAGGAGGCAAACATGAATGGGGTATTGAAATAATGAAAAAAATTTGGCGCCAAGTATGATGCACAACGTAACGTAAATGTTTTTGGCGCCAAAAATGACCGGAAATGACACACTTGCGTCACTAATGACGCCACCGTGTGAAAGGTCTCGGCGTCACGTATGACGCCGGAAATGACGAAATTGTGACATAAACGTATTTTTTCGCGCCAAAAAAAGTTTGCGCCAAAAATTACGCATTAAAGTCTAGCATTTGACGCACCCGCAGGCCTAACACCCGCAATTGCAAAAAGTAGTCAAAATGAAAAAAAAGACTAAACCCCAGGTAAGAAATAAATTTCTTAAAGTGTTTACATTCCCAAATATGAAACTGACAGTCTGCAGAAGGAAATACATGAACCTGACTCATGGCAAATATAAGTACAATACATATATTTAGAACTTTATATAATTGCATAAAGTGCCAAACCATAGCTGAGAGTGTCTT
The DNA here is from genome assembly GCF_027579735.1 of Bombina bombina. Taxonomy (NCBI): domain Eukaryota; kingdom Metazoa; phylum Chordata; class Amphibia; order Anura; family Bombinatoridae; genus Bombina; species Bombina bombina. Next base: position 157,791,379 of record NC_069505.1, read on the forward strand.
AAGTAATAAAAACATACTAACCCAAAGAAACCCATCCACACATAGCAGATAGCCAAACCAGTACTAAAACAGTTATTAGTAGAGGTAATGGTAAATTGAGAGTATATCGTCGATCTGAAAAGGGAGGTAGGAGATGAATCTCTACGACCGATAACAGAGAACCTATGAAATAGACCCCCGTTAGGGAAATCATCGTATTCAAATAAGTGATACTCCCTTCACGTCCCTCTGACATTCGCTGTACTCTGAGAGGAATCGGGCTTCAACAATGCTGAGAAGCGCATATCAATGTAGAAATCTTAGCACAAACTTACTTCACCACCTCCATAGGAGGCAAAGTTTGTAAAACTGAATTGTGGGTGTGGTGAGGGGTGAATTTATAGGCATTTTGAGGTTTTTGAAACTTTGCCCCTCCTGGTAGGATTGTATATCCCATATGTCACTAGCTCATGGACTCTTGCCAATTACATGAAAGAAATCCCTGTTCCTGTTCCTCCTTTGGAACTGGATGGATCACTCCCATAACTAGGAGGTCTTGCACACAGTGTAAGAATGACTCTTTCTTTATCTGGTTGACAGATAATCGTGAAAGGTGAAATCTCCCTTGTGGAGGAGAAGCCTTGAAGTCCAGAAGATTCCCCTGAGATATAATCTCCAACGCCCAGGCATCCTGAATATCTCTTGCCCACGCCTGGGCGAAGAGAGAAAGTCTGCCCCCTACTAGATCCGTTACCGGATAGGGGGCCATTCCTTCATGCTGTCTTGGAGGCAGCAGCAGGCTTTTTGGCCTGCTTGCCTTTGTTCAAGGACTGGTTTGGTTTCCAGGCCGTCTTGGACTGAGCAAAAGTTCCCTCTTGTTTTGTAGCAGAGGAAGTTGATGCTGCACTTGCCTTGAAGTTTCGAAAGGCACGAAAATTAGACTGTTTGGCCCTTGATTTGGACCTGTCCTGAGGAAGGGCATGACCTTTACCTCCAGTAATGTCAGCAATAATTTCCTTCAAACCAGGCCCGAATAGGGTCTGCCCCTTGAAGGGAAGGTTAAGTAGTTTAGACTTTGAAGTCACGTCAGCTGACCAAGATTTGAGCCATAGCGCCCTACGCGCCTGGATGGCCAATCCAGAATTCTTAGCCGTTAGTTTAGTCAAATGAACAATGGCATCAGAAACAAAATAATTAGCTAGCTTAAGTGCTCTAAGCTTGTTAAGTATGTCCTCCAATGGAGTCGTTGTCAGTAAAGCCTCTTCCAGAGACTCAAACCAGAACGCCGCAGCAGCAGTGACAGGAGCAATGCATGCAAGGGGCTGCAGGATAAAACCTTGTTGAATAAAAAACATTTTCTTAAGGTAACCCTCTAATTTTTTATCCATAGGATCTGAAAAAGCACAACTGTCCTCGACAGGGATAGTAGTACGCTTTGCTAAAGTAGAAACTGCTCCCTCCACCTTAGGGACCGTTTGCCATAAGTCCCATGTGGTGGCGTCTATGGGAAACTTTTTTCTAAAAATAGGGGGGGGGGGGGGGGGGGAACGGCACACCGGGTCTATCCCACTCTTTATTAATAATTTCTGTAAACCTTTTAGGTATTGGAAAAACCTCAGTACACACCGGCACTGCAAAGTATTTATCCAGTCTACACAATTTCTCTGGCACTGCAATTGTGTCACAGTCATTCAGAGCAGCTAAAACCTCCCTAAGCAAAACTCGGAGGTTCTCAAGCTTAAATTTAAAAGTAGAAATATCAGAATCAGGTTTCCCTGAGTCAGAGATATCACCCACAGACTGAAGCTCTCCTTCCTCAGCTTCTGCATATTGTGAGGCAGTATCAGACATGGCTATTAAAGCGCCTGTATGCTCTGTATTACGCCTAACCCCAGAGCTATCACGCTTTCCTCTAAATTCAGGTAGTCTGGCTAATACCGTTGACAGTGTATTATCCATGACTGCCGCCATGTCTTGTAAAGTAATCGCTATGGGCGTCCTTGATGTACTTGGCGCCATTTGAGCCTGAGTCCCTTGAGCGGGAGTCAAAGGGTCTGACACATGGGGAGAGTTAGTCGGCATAACTTCCCCATCGTCAGAATCCTCTGTTGATAAATTTTTTAAAGACAAAAGCTGATCTTTATCGTTTAAAGTGAAATCAATACATTTAGTACACATTTTCATATGGGGTTCCACCATGGCTTTTAAACATAATGAACAAGGAGTTTCCTCTATGTCAGACATGTTTGTACAGACTAGCAATGAGACTAGCAAGCTTGGAAAACACTTTTCATCAAGTTAACAAGCAAATATAAAAAATGGTACTGTGCCTTTACGAGAAACAAATTTTGTCAAAATTTGAAAAACAGTGAAAAAAGGCAGTAATCAAACGAAATTTTTACAGTGTATGTAATAGGTTAGCAGAGCATTGCACCCACTTGCAAATGGATGATTAACCCCTTAATGCAAAAAACGGATAAAAAAAACGAAATAAACGTTTTTTAAACAGTCACAACAACTGCCACAGCTCAGCTGTGGCCCTACCTTCCTCAATAAATGACTTTTGAAGCCTTTAGAGCCCTTCAAAGATGTCCTATAGCATGCAGGGGACTGCTGAGGGAAGCTGAATGTATTTTCAACTGCGCAAAAAAGCACTAAAATAGGCCCCTCCCACTCATACTACAACAGTGGAAAGCCTCAGGAAACTGTTTCTAGGCAAAAATCAAGCCAGCCATGTGGAAAAAACTAGGCCCCAATAAGTTTTATCACCAAAGCATATATAAAAACGATTAAACATGCCAGCAAACGTTTTATATTGCCATATTATCAGAGTATATATCTCTGGTAGTAAGCCTGATACAAGTCGCTATTAAATCACTGTTTTTAGGCTTAACTTACATTAATCAGGTACCAGCAGCATTTTCTAGTCCCTAGAAAAACTTAAAACTGCACATACCTCAATAGCAGGATAACCTGCACGCCATTCTCCCTCTGAAGTTACCTCACTCCTCAGATATATGTGAGAACAGCAGTGAATCTTAGTTACAAGCTGCTAAGATCATAGAAAACGCAGGCAGTTTCTTCTTCTAAATACTGCCTGAGATAAAATAGTACAACTCCGGTACTATTTGAAAATAAACTTTTGATTGAAGAAAAAACTAACTATATTTTACCACTCTCCTCTTACTACCTCCATCTTTGTTGAGAGTTGCAAGAGAATGACTGGATTTGGCAGTTAGGGGAGGAGCTATATAGCAGCTCTGCTGTGGGTGTCCTCTTGCAACTTCCTGTTGGGAAGGAGAATATCCCACAAGTAATGGATGATCTGTGGACTGGATACATCTTACAAGAGAAACATCAAAATGGTAGAATTTAGTAAAAGTATGCAAAAAAGACCAAAGTCACTGTCTTGCAAATCTGATCAACTGAAGCCTCATTTTTGAAAGCCCAAGAAGTGGCAACTAACCTAGTAGAACGAGCAGTAATCCGCTGTGGTGGAGACTGACCTGACTCCAAATAAGCTTTGTGAATCACAAGTTTTAACCAAGAGGTTAAATAAATAGCTGATGCCTTCTGACCTTTCCTAGGACCAGAAAAAAGAACAAAAACTAGAAGTTTGTCTAAAATCCTTAGTTCTATGAACATATTTCAATGCCCTAGCATCCAAATAATGTAAAGCCAGAAGAAGAACTGGCACATAGGCCCTTATCTAGACCATGCTGCAAAAACTGCAGAATCTTGAAAGAATGCCAGGAAAAACTATGATTTATACACCAAGAAATAAAAGCCTTCAGGACTTTGGGATAGATTTTCCTAGTAACAGGCTTACGAGTCTGAATCAGGGTTTCAATCATAGAATCAGAGAAACCCCTATGTCTCAGAACTATGCCTTCAATTTCCATGCCATTAAGTTTAGAGACTTGAGATCCAGATCAAAGAAAGGACCTTAAGACAGAAGGTCGGACTGCAGAGGCCAAGGAGGGCAGTTGGACATCTGAACCAGATCCGCATACCAAATCCTACGAGGCCACGCTGGGGAAATCAGGAACACAGATAAGTTATCTAGCCTTATCTTGGTAATTGTTGTGGGAAGAAGTACCAGAAGAGGAAACCGATAAGCAGGCTGAAAAGGCCAAATAACTACTAGAGCAATTAATTAACTCTGCCTGAGGATCCCTGGACATTGCTAAGTACCTGGGAAGTTTGTTGATCAAACGAGAGGCTTCCAGATCTACCTCTGGGAGACCCCAAAGATCCACAATCTGATTGAACACATACTGATGAAGAGATCACTCCCCTGTATGTAGGGGAAATGCGAGTTCCCCTCTGATGGTTGACATAAGCTACTGCTGTGACATTGTCTATCTGGAAGCAGAAATGAGACTCCCTATTCAACAGAGGCTTGAAGAGTCCTGAAAATTGCAAAGAATTCTAGAACATTGATTGGTAACCTTGCCTGCTGGGGATCCCAAACTCCCTGTGCTGTTGGAAACCCCCAAACAGCTTCCCAGACTGAGAGACTTGCATCTGTAGTGATCACAGTTCAGGTAGGATGAGCAAAAGAAGCCCACTGAATAATAAAGTGATGATCCTACCACCAAGTTAGAGATTCACTTGTACTGGGATCCAAAAATATCCTGAGACAGTTGAGTATAATCCCTGCACGAGTGACAGCATACAAAGCTGAATAAGCCTCATCCAAAATCAAGCTAATGGATTTGCATCTAAAGCTGCAATCATAAGACTTAGGACTTTCATACACAGAGCCACAAGGGAAACTAGAGAGAGACTGAAGGTTCAGACAAGCTAACAACAATTTTAACTGCTCTATTAGCGGAAGACTCATGGGTACAAAATCTATTTTATTACCCCAAAAAGTTACCTTTGTCTGGGGTACCATAGAACTTTTGGAAAATTGATCCTCCAACCAGGCTTTTGAAGAAACAACTAGAGTCGGTTGGTGTGAGATTCTACTTAAGGAAAAGATGGAGCTTAAACCAAGATGTTGTCCAGATCTGATCACAGACAAAAAAGACACCCAGAACCTTTGTGATTATTCTTGAATGTAGCCAGACCAAATGAAAGAGCAGCAAAGTAAAAATGCCTGTCCAGAAAGGCAAACCTCAGAAACTGTAAATGATCTCTGAATAAGAATATGAAGGTAAGCATCCTTTAAATTATAAAGTCTGATTAGTCTAGGAGCTAAGTCAAAAAGTGCTAGCCTAACTCACTATTAACACTCCTTACAAAGTGTGAATCAAATGGATACACAAACAAGAAAAAAGGTTGTGGGAGGCATCAAAAAAAGGCAGACTGTCAACGCCAATAAAAAATGAATAAATACAGGGAGTGCAGAATTATTAGGCAAACGAGTATTTTGACCACATCATCCTCTTTATGCATGTTGTCTTACTCCAAGCTGTATAGGCTCGAAAGCCTACTACCAATTAAGCATATTAGGTGATGTGCATCTCTGTAATGAGAAGGGGTGTGGTCTAATGACATCAACACCCTATATCAGGTGTGCATAATTATTAGGCAACTTCCTTTCCTTTGGCAAAATGGGTCAAAAGAAGGACTTGACAGGCTCAGAAAAGTCAAAAATAGTGAGATATCTTGCAGAGGGATGCAGCACTCTTAAAATTGCAAAGCTTCTGAAGCGTGATCATCGAACAATCAAGCGTTTCATTCAAAATAGTCAACAGGGTCGCAAGAAGCGTGTGGAAAAACCAAGGTGCAAAATAACTGCCCATGAACTGAGAAAAGTCAAGCATGCAGCTGCCAAAATGCCACTTACCACCAGTTTGGCCATATTTCAGAGCTGCAACATCGCTGGAGTGCCCAAAAGCACAAGGTGTGCAATACTCAGAGACATGGCCAAGGTAAGAAAGGCTGAAAGATGACCACCACTGAACAAGACACACAAGCTGAAACGTCAAGACTGGGCCAAGAAATATCTCAAGACTGATTTTTCTAAGGTTTTATGGACTGATGAAATGAGAGTGAGTCTTGATGGGCCAGATGGATGGGCCCGTGGCTGGATTGGCAAAGGGCAGAGAGCTCCAGTCCGACTCAGACGCCAGCAAGGTGGAGGTGGAGTACTGGTTTGGGCTGGTATCATCAAAGATGAGCTTGTGGGGCCTTTTCGGGTTGAGGATGGAGTCAAGCTCAACTCTCAGTCCTACTGCCAGTTTCTGGAAGACACCTTCTTCAAGCAGTGGTACAGGAAGAAGTCTGCATCCTTCAAGAAAAACATGATTTTCATGCAGGACAATGCTCCATCACACGCGTCCAAGTACTCCACAGCATGGCTGGCAAGAAAGGGTATAAAAGAAGAAAATCTAATGACATGGCTTCCTTGTTCACCTGATCTAAACCCCATTGAGAACCTGTGGTCCATCATCAAATGTGAGATTTACAAGGAGGGAAAACAGTTCACCACTCTGAACAGTGTCTGGGAGGCTGTGGTTGCTGCTGCACGCAATGTTGATGGTGAACAGATCAAAACACTGACAGAATCCATGGATGGCAGGCTTTTGAGTGTCCTTGCAAAGAAAGGTGGCTATATTGGTCACTGATTTGTTTTTGTTTTGTTTTTGAATGTCAGAAATGTATATTTGTGAATGTTGAGATGTTATATTGGTTTCACTGGTAAAAATAAATAATTGAAATGGGTATATATTTGTTTTTTGTTAAGTTGCCTAATAATTATGCACAGTAATAGTCACCTGCACACACAGATATCCCCCTAAAATAGCTATAACTAAAAACAAACTAAAAACTACTTCCAAAACTATTCAGCTTTGATATTAATGAGTTTTTTGGGTTCATTGAGAACATGGTTGTTGTTCAATAATAAAATTAATCCTCAAAAATACAACTTGCCTAATAATTCTGCACTCCCTGTATATTATAACTCAGTGATTTAATTTCTATACAAGAGAATTCAAGCTTTTGTATATTTTATAAACACATTTTATTGTTCCATAATTTAAAACTATAATCAGTAGTTGCAATCCTATATTTTAAAACTTTAACGACACAGGTGTCATATAAAACTAAACATTTTCACGCTTGCACACTATTTGTAGCTATATTACAATAAATACTATTTTGCAATAAACATCAATCCAAATTGTTCACATAAACATAAAACAACCCTTAATAGTCATTAGGAAGAAAAACCTTTTCTAACCAATCAGTAACAGTTTAGTAACAATATTCGTTCTGAATCAATGGTAAAATGTGATACATTAATTCACTAATACATTCAGTTTAGTTGCGAGTTTAAGCAAGCATTAGTTCTGTGAATGTCAGATCACACGAAAGTTTCCAAACTGGTAATAGCCAACAGATGGTTAACCTCAAATATCTATTATTCCATGGGTCATAAAGTTTAAAAAGTGCCTGCCAATATTGTTTGAATTACAATGGTCTTCAACACCACCTCACCTAAGGGAGTCCCCTGGTTCCTGATACCGCCTCCAGCGGTATACCCGTAACACACAGACTGCTTGCTCTCTTCTCTACTTGATCTCTTTTGCTTTTCACATCTTAACACAGTGGGACAGTGATTTATTCCAATTAGCACCAAACAATCTCAGGCTAACGGCCTTTGTTACCTTTCTGTTTCCAGGTTTACCTCCATTCTATGTCTGCAGATTTTTTCACTTTATGTCAGTGGTTTTTTTCCCCTCTGTGTCAGCGGTTTCTAGCGGGTTGCAGCTCTTGTTTATATGGCTTCCAGTGTCCTCACCTCTGCGAACCAGCTGATATAAAACCTTATAGTGTGGGTACTTATTTGGAAATACTCCTACCGTTCCACCTGTACACCTCCATCCATTACTGGTGTACTCTAATGGTTGTTAATCCTGGAGTGCGGTTATGGGAGCAAAAAAGTGGTTGCATTGGTATTAATCAGTGTCAGACCACTGTTTTGTTGTATCCGCTCATCAAGAGCCTTTAGACAAATATCAACGTGTATTGGCTCACACAGAGCCTTTGTCAAGACAGTTAGTCCTGCTTGCTCTTCCCTTAATAAAGGTGTTCAAATTAACCCATTGTTATACTGAGCACATTGTTTGAATTGTAAACATTTTCCTTTTTACAAGATCTTTTGTTTGGCTAGTTTTATCAGCACTAACTTGCAAATTATATTGTCAGGAAAAATCTATTTTCACTTACACGAATAATCAACATTTCTCAGTTAAAAAATGCTAAAGTAAATCTCATATACCTATATAAAAATATTACGCCTAGATTTAGAGTTCTGCGCTAGCTGTCAAAACCAGCGTTAGGGGCTCCTAACGCTGGTTTTGGGCTACCGCTGGTATTTAGAGTCAGTCAGGAAAGGGTCTAACGCTCACTTTGCAGCCGCGACTTTTCCATACCGCAGATCCCCCTACGCCATTTGCGTATCCTATCTTTTCAATGGGATCTTTCTAACGCTGGTATTTAGATTCTTGGCTGAAGTGAGCGTTAGAAATCTAATGACAAGACTCCAGCCGCAGAGAAAAGCCAGGCGTTAAGAGCTTTCTGGGCTAACGCCGGTTCATAAATCTACTGTGCTCTAAAGTACGCTAACACCCATAAACTACCTATGTACCCCTAAATCGAGGCCCCCCCACATCGCCGCCACTCTAATAAAAATTTTGAACCCCTAATCTGCCAACCGCACACCGCCGCAACCTACGTTATCCCTTTGTGCCCCTAACACCGCCGACCCCTATATTATATTTATTAACCCCTAATCTGCCGCCCCCAACGTCGCCGCCACCTACAATTATTAACCCCTAATCTGTCGACCGGACCTCACCGCTACTATAATAAAGTTATTAACCCCTAAAGCTAAGTCTAACCCTAACACTAACACCCCCCTAAGTTAAATATAATTTTTATCTAACAAAATAAATTATTTCTTATTAAATAAATTATTCCTATTTGAAGCTAAATACTTATATGTAAAATAAACCCTAATATAGCTACAATACTTACCTGTAAAATAAATATAAATCCTAAAATGGCTACAATATAATTATTATTTATATTGTAGCTATATTAGGGTTTATTTTACAGGTAAGTATTTAGCTTTAAATAGGAATTAATTTAATAAGAGTTAATTTATTTTGTTAGATAAAAATTATATTTAACTTAGGGGTGTGTTAGGGTTAGACTTAGCTTTAGGGGTTAATAAATTTATTAGAGTAGCGGTGAGGTCCGGTCGGCAGATTAGGGGTTAATACTTGAAGTTAGGTGTCGGTGATGTTAGGGAGGGCAGATTAGGGGTTAATACTATTTATTATAGGGTTATTGAGGTGGGAGTGAGGCGGATTAGGGGTTAATAACTTTATTATAGTAGCGGTGAGGTCCGATCGGCAGATTAGGGGTTAAGAATTGTAGGTAGGTGGCGGCGACGTTGGGGGCGGCAGATTAGGGGTTAATAAATATAATATAGGGGTCGGCGGTGTTAGGGGCAGCAGATTAGGGGTACATAGGGATAACGTAGGTTGCGGCGGTGTACGGAGCGTCAGATTAGGGGTTAATAAGTGTAAGGTTAGGGGTGTTTAGACTCGGGGTACATGTTAGGGTGTTAGGTGCAGACTTAGGAAGTGTTTACCCATAGGAAACAATGAGGCTGCGTTAGGAGCTGAACGCTGCTTTTTTGCAGGTGTTAGATTTTTTTCCAGCTCTAACGGCCCCATTGTTTCCTATGGGGGAATCGTGCACGAGCATGTTTTTGAAGCTGGCCGCGTCCGTAAGCACCGCTGGTATTTAGAGTTGCAATGACGGTAAATATGCCTATACGCTCCCTTTTTGGAGCCTAATGCAGCCCTTCTGTGAACTCTAAATACCAGCGGTATTTAAAAGGTGCGGGGGGAAAAAAGCACGCGTAGCTAACGCACCCCTTTGGCCGCAGAACTCTAAATCTAGCCGTTAGATATTAAATGAAAATTCATTGAAATCTCTTGCATGTACTTTCAATCCACTATATTTTATAACCTACGCTAAATAGTTATACATGTAAATAAATACAATAAAATAAATTAAAAATAGGTAGACATATAAAAATTATAAACAATAATTTAAAATAAATACCATTATTCTTAAAGTATATTTAGATACCGTCTGCCTCTATCAGATGAAAATGGTTATTGGCTCAATTCTCTTTACAAACTCTCTTATCAGCCATCTGAGGGGTTGTTAAATTAAACCACTCAAATCTAATTCACTATTAAGACCCATGGGATATAATGTCCCAAAGTCATAAATTTATTCAGCTTCTTGACGTAGGAGTTTTTTCTCCATATCGCCTCTTCTTCCATCTGGTAATACTTTTTTAATACCCCCAAATTTCATGCAACTAACCTTCCCCTGATGTATTAATCTGCCCCCTATGAGAACTTCTGGATCGAGGGGCCACACCTTCATGCAGTTTTGGTAGTAGGGATAGATTTCTTACCCTGCTTTGTCTGGTTCCAGTTAGCACTAGGTCTCAAGACTGAATGAGAGGAGCCTTGCTTTTGAGCAGAGGAGTAAGCTTTTTGTTCCTTATTCTGATGAAAGGAACGAAAATGATTAGAAGCTTTGGATTTCCCTCTAGACTTTGTGTCCTGAGGAAGAAAATCCTCTTTACCTCCAGTAACAGTAGATATAATAGAATCTAGATCAGAACCAAATAATTTATTTCCCAATAGTTTATTTTTTTATATCAGCAAACCAGGATTTGAGCCATAAGGCTCTTCTGGCAAGGATTGCCAAATACATGCTTTTGACATCAATCTTAATAATATGAAATACAGCATCACAAATAAAAGAATTAGCACTCGAGTAAACCCAGAACATTTGTTCTAGCAGAGTCATCAGAATACTGTTCTGAAAGACTAGAAAACCAGTAAGTAGAAGCAGCAGCTACATCAGCAATAGAAATAGCTGGCCTGGGACTATAACCTGCATGTAAAAAGGCCCTTCTATGAAAAGATTCTAACTTTCTGTCTAAAAGGTCCTTAAAAGAAGTACTGTCTTCCAAAAGAATAGTAGTAAGTTTAGTGGAGATTGCCCCATACACTTGGGAACTGTTTCCCATACATCTGTATTAGCAGCAGGTAAAGGATATAACTTTTTAAATCATGCAGAATGCGTAAAAGAATTACCTGGCCTTAGACCATTCCCTAGAAATCATGTCAGACACAGCATCAGGAATAGGGGAAATCTCAGGGAGATTAACAACAGTCTTACAAACTGAATTTAAATGATTACAAGGCTTATCCTCAGAAACGTTAGGATTTTTAACCCCTTAAGTAATTAGGGTTCATTTCAAAGAGAACAAATATGATCAACTTTAAACAAAAATGAGGAACTATCAGGTTGAACATCAGATAAGGAGTCCTCATCTCCAGATGAAACTTCACTATCTGAAAACATGTTTCCCTGGTCTAAAGGCACATAGCACTTGTAGAAGGTAAAATCTGAACTGACCTTTTATGCTTGTTTGAAGGCAGGAGATCAGCAAGCACCTCAGAAACTGCAGCCTTGATAAAGTTTTTCACAGTAGGTGACACCATATCAGTATTCTCATGTAATAAACACCACAGTAGGTGCATTAGTACCCAAAAAACAGTATTAGATTGGTCTGATTGCATTAACAAATCTAAACGAGTCACATAAATGAGTTGGAAAAGGCACATCATCTTTTTAACAATAAGTAGAAAGGTGTTCAGAAGACTCAGTTTCTTAGGTAGAGTTAAGGACAAAATCAGGCTCCATTATAGCATATAACAAAGCAATGCAATAAATACTATAACCATCTTAAAAAACTTTTGAAGAATGGAAACCACTTAGCCTCTCCTAAGTAGCTTATCAAATAAACTCACAGGTACAATAATGCACCCTAAGCCATAATACAAAACAAAGCAGGAGAAATTTGCATAACATCCGAGGACAGATAACGCTCATCAGCTAGAAATAAAGCTTGCAAAAAAACAATTTAACAGCTAAAAAGGAATTTAGCGTGCCAAAATCTGAAGTTCGAATAACAGACGACGTGCGAGTGAATTATAAAAAGCCTAAAAGGACGATGTGAGCAACAGCAGAAGCCAAAGCACAAAACAAACTATGCTCTCTAAAAAAGCAGACGCACACAAAACAGCGAGGGAATAGTGAAAAGGATCTGTCCCAGGGCCATATATATTAGTGTGTGTGTATGTGTGTGTGTGTATATATATATATATATATATATATATATATATATATATATATATATATATATATTAAAAAACATAATTTATGCTTACCTGATAAATTTATTTCTCTTGTAGTGTATCCAGTCCACAGATCATCCATTACTTGTGGGATATTCTCCTTCCCAACAGGAATTTGCAAGAGGATCACCCACAGCAGAGCTGCTATATAGCTCCTCCCCTCACTGCCATATCCAGTCATTCGACAGAAACAAGCCGAGAAAGGAGAAACCATAGGGTGCAGTGGTGACTGTAGTTTAATTAAAATTTAGACCTGCCTGAAAAGGACAGGGCGGGCCGTGGACTGGATACACTACAAGAGAAATAAATTTATCAGGTAAGCATAAATTATGTTTTCTCTTGTTAAGTGTATCCAGTCCACGGATCATCCATTACTTGTGGGATACCAATACCAAAGCTAAAGTACACGGATGATGGGAGGGACAAGGCAGGAACTTAAACGGAAGGAACCACTGCCTGTAGAACCTTTCTCCCAAAAACAGCCTCCGAAGAAGCAAAAGTATCAAATTTGTAAAATTTGGAAAAAGTATGAAGGGAAGACCAAGTTGCAGCCTTGCAAATCTGTTCAACAGAAGCCTCATTTTTAAAGGCCCAGGTGGAAGCTACAGCTCTAGTAGAATGAGCTGTAATCCTTTCAGGAGGCTGCTGTCCAGCAGTCTCATAGGCTAAACGGATTATACTCCGAAGCCAAAAAGAAAGAGAGGTTGCCGAGACCTTCTGACCTCTCCTCTGTCCAGAGTAAACAACAAACAGGTTAGATGTTTGGCGAAAATCTTTAGTAGCCTGTAAGTAAAACTTCAAGGCACGGACTACGTCTAGATTATGCAAAAGACGTTCCTTCTTTGAAGAAGGATTAGGACATAATGATGGAACAACAATCTCTTGATTGATATTCTTGTTAGAAACCACCTTAGGTAAAAACCCAGGTTTTGGACGCAGAACAACTTTATCTGAATGTAAGGCAGATAACTCCGAGACTCTTCGAGCCGAGGAAATAGCCATCAGAAAAAGAACTTTCCATGAAAGAAGTTTGATATCAATAGAATGAAGGGGTTCAAACGGAACCCCTTGAAGAACTTTAAGAACCAAGTTTAAGCTCCATGGAGGAGCAACAGGTTTAAACACAGGCTTAATTCTAACTAAAGCATGACAAAATGCCTGAACGTCTGGAACTTCTGCCAGACGCTTGTGTAAAAGAATAGACACAGCAGAAATCTGTACCTTTAAAGAACTAGCTGATAATCCTTTGTCCAAACCCTCTTGGAGGAAGGACAATATCCTAGGAATCCTAACCCTACTCCATGAGTAATTCTTGGATTCACACCAATGAAGATATTTAAGCCATATCTTGTGGTAAATTTTCCTGGTGACAGGCTTTCGTGCCTGTATTAAGGTATCAATTACTGACTTGGAGAAGCCACGCTTTGATAGGATCAAGCGTTCAATCTCCATGCAGTCAGTCTCAGAGAAAGTAGATTCGGATGATTGAAAGGACCTTGTATTAGAAGGTCTTGTCTCAGAGGCAGAGTCCATGGTGGAAAGGATGACATGTCCACTAGGTCTGCATACCAGGTCCTGCGTGGCCACGCAGGCGCTATCAATATCACTGATGCTCTTTCCTGTTTGATTTTGGCAATCAGACGAGGGAGCAGAGGAAACGGTGGAAACACATAAGCCAGGTTGAAGAACCAAGGCGCTGCTAGAGCATCTATCAGTGCTGCTTCTGGGTCCCTGGACCTGGATTCGTAACCAGGAAGCTTGGCGTTCTGGCGAGACGCCATGAGATCCAATTCTGGTTTGCCCCAACGGAGAACCAATTGAGCAAACACCTCCGGATGGAGTTCCCATTCCCCCAGATGAAAAGTCTGACGACTTAGAAAATCCGCCTCCCAGTTCTCTACACCTGGGATATGGATCGCGGACAGGTGGCAAGAGTGAGTCTCTGCCCAGTGAATTATCTTGGAGACTTCTGACATCGTTAGGGAACTCTTGGTTCCCCCTTGATGGTTGATGTAAGCCACAGTTGTGATGTTGTCCGACTGAAATCTGATGAACCTCAGTGTTGCTAGCTGAGGCCAAGCCAGAAGAGCATTGAATATTGCTCTTAACTCCAGAATATTTATTGGGAGGAGTTTCTCCTCCTGAGTCCATGAACCCTGAGCCTTCAGGGAGTTCCAGACTGCAAAGAAGATTATTATTCTGGGGTGGCGCTCAACAAAGGAGAGCTAAGAGAATGGAAATTTAAAATATAAAAATTAGGTGATTAATTATATGAGAACTCTAGTATAATTTGTAAATCCTAGTGATAACTTAGGGAGTCTAATAAAGGTGTGTATATGCTCTTAAATATATTCAGTATGGGTAAATAGCAATAAACTAGTCCGATATATATAATAGGAAAGCAGTTTTGAAACGGATCGAACTAATTGAATATAATAATATTTATAATATTTATTATTTAAGTTAATATAACATCAATAAAAATAACGATGCCGGCATCGATCAGTTCCAGACTGCACCCCAACCTAGAAGGCTGGCATCTGTTGTTACAATTGTCCAATCTGGTCTGCGAAAGGTCATACCCTTGGACAGATGGGCCAGGGATAACCACCAGAGAAGAGAATCTCTGGTTTCCTGATCCAGATTTAGTAGAGGGGACAAATCTGTGTAATCCCCATTCCACTGACTGAGCATGCATAATTGCAGCGGTCTGAGATGCAGGCGCGCGAATGGCACTATGTCCATCGCCGCTACCATTAAGCCGATTATTTCCATGCACTGAGCCACCGTGGGGTGCAGAATGGAGTGAAGAACACGGCAAGCATTTAGAAGTTTTTATAAGCTGGACTCCGTCAGGTAAATTTTCATTTCTACAGAATCTATTAGAGTCCCTAGGAAGGAAACCCTCGTGAGAGGAGATAGAGAACTCTTTTCTTGGTTCACTTTCCACCCATGCGACCTCAGGAATGCCAGAACTATCTCTGTATGAGATTTGGCAATTTGAAAGCTTGACGCCTGTATCAGGATATCGTCCAGGTAAGGAGCCACCGCTATGCCTTGCAGTCTTAGGACCACCAGATGTGAGCCCAGAACCTTTGTAAAAATTTTTGGGGCTGTAGCCAACCCGAATGGAACAGCTACAAATTGGTAATGCCTGTCTAGAAAGGCAAACCTCAGGAACTGATGATGATTCTTGTGAATCGGAATGTGAAGGTAGGCATCCTTTAAGTCCACTGTGGTCATGTACTGACCCTCTTGGATCATGGGTAAAATGGTTCGAATAGTTTCCATCTTGAATGACGGAACTCTGAGGAATTTGTTTAGGATCTTTAAATCCAAAATTGGTCTGAAGGTTCCCTCTTTTTTGGGAACCACAAACAGATTTGAATAAAACCCCTGTCCTTGTTCCGTCCCCGGAACTGGATGGATCACTCCCATTACAAGGAGATCTTGTACGCGGCTTAGGAATGCCACTTTCTTTATCTGGTTTGCAGATAATCTTGAAAGGTGAAATCTCCCTTGTGGAGGAGAAGCTTTGAAGTCCAGAAGATATCCCTGAGATATGATCTCCAACGCCCAGGGATCCTGAACATCTCTTGCCCACGCCTGGGCAAAGAGAGAGAGTCTGCCCCCTACTAGATCCGTTGTCGGATAGGAGGCCGCTCCTTCATGCTGTCTTAGAGGCAGCAGCAGGCTTTCTGGCCTGCTTGCCCTTGTTCCAGGACTGGTTAGGTTTCCAGGCCTGCTAGGATTGAGCAAAAGTTCCCTCTTGTTTTGAAGCAGAGGAAGTTGATGCTGCACCTGCCTTGAAATTTCGAAAGGCACGAAAATTAGACTGTTTGGCCTTTGATTTGGCCCTGTCCAGAGGAAGGGTATGACCCTTACCTCCAGTAAGGTCAGCAATAATTTCTTTCAAACCAGGCCCGAATAAGGTCTGCCCCTTGAAAGGAATGTTGAGTAATTTAGACTTTGACGTCACATCAGCTGACCAGGATTTGAGCCATAGCGCCCTACGCGCCTGGATGGCGAATCCGGAATTCTTAGCCGTTAGTTTAGTCAAATTAACAATGGCATCAGAAACAAATGAGTTAGCTAGCTTAAGAGTTCTAAGCTTGTCAACAATTTCAGTCAATGGAGCTGTATGGATGGCCTCTTCCAGGGCCTCAAACCAGAATGCCGCCGCAGCAGTGACAGGCGCAATGTATGCAAGGGGCTGTAAAATAAAACCTTGTTGAATAAACATTTTCTTAAGGTAACCCTCCAATTTTTTATCCATTGGATCTGAAAAAGCACAACTGTCCTCAACCGGGATAGTGGTACACTTTGCTAAAGTAGAAACTGCTCCCTCCACCTTAGGGACAGTCTGCCATAAGTCCCGTGTAGTGGCATCTATTGGAAAAATGTTTCTAAATATAGGAGGTGGGGAAAAGGGCACACCGGGCCTATCCCACTCCTTACTAATAATTTCTGTAAGCCTTTTAGGTATTGGAAAAACATCAGTACTCACCGGCACTGCATAGTATTTATCCAGCCTACACAATTTCTCTGGCACTGCAATTGTGTCACAGTCATTCGGAGCAGCTAATACCTCCCCAAGCAATACACGGAGGTTCTCAAGCTTAAATTTAAAATTAGAAATCTCTGAATCAGGTCTCCCCGATTCAGAGACGTCACCCACAGACTGAAGCTCTCTGTCCTCAGGTTCTGCATATTGTGACGCATGATCAGACATGGCTCTTACAGCATCTACGCGCTCTGTATCTCGTCTAACCCCAGAGCTATCGCGCTTGCCCCTCAATTCAGGCAATCTGGATAATACCTCTGACAGGGTATTATTCATGATTGCAGCCATGTCCTGCAAAGTAATCGCTATGGGCGTCCCTGATGTACTTGGCGCCATATTAGCGTGCGTCCCTTGAGCGGGAGGCGAAGGGTCCGACACGTGAGGAGAGTTAGTCGGCATAACTTCCCCCTCGACAGACCCCTCTGGTGACAATTCTTTTATAGATAAAGACTGATCTTTACTGTTTAAGGTGAAATCAATACATTTAGTACACATTCATCTATGGGGCTCCACCATGGCTTTTAAACATAATGAACAAGTATCCTCTGTTTCAGACATGTTTGTACAGACTAGCAATGAGACTAGCAAGCTTGGAAAACACTTTAAAGCAAGTTAACAAGCAATATAAAAAAACGTTACTGTGCCTTTAAGAGAAACAAATTTTGACAAAATTTGAAATAACAGTGAAAAAACATAATTTATGTAAGAACTTACCTGATAAATTCATTTCTTTCATATTAGCAAGAGTCCATGAGCTAGTGACGTATGGGATATACATTCCTACCAGGAGGGGCAAAGTTTCCCAAACCTCAAAATGCCTATAAATACACCCCTCACCACACCCACAATTCAGTTTAACGAATAGCCAAGAAGTGGGGTGATAAAAAAGTGTGAAAGCATATAAAATAAGGAATTGGAATAATTGTGCTTTATACAAAATCATAACCACCACAAAAAAAAGGGCGGGCCTCATGGACTCTTGCTAATATGAAAGAAATGAATTTATCAGGTAAGTTCTTACATAAGTTATGTTTTCTTTCATGTAATTAGCAAGAGTCCATGAGCTAGTGACGTATGGGATAATGACTACCCAAGATGTGGATCTTTCCACACAAGAGTCACTAGAGAGGGAGGGATAAAATAAAGACAGCCAATTCCTGCTGAAAATAATCCACACCCAAAATAAAGTTTAACGAAAACATAAGCAGAAGATTCAAACTGAAACCGCTGCCTGAAGTACTTTTCTACCAAAAACTGCTTCAGAAGAAGAAAATACATCAAAATGGTAGAATTTAGTAAAAGTATGCAAAGAGGACCAAGTTGCTGCTTTGCAGATCTGGTCAACCGAAGCTTCATTCCTAAACGCCCAGGAAGTAGAAACTGACCTAGTAGAATGAGCTGTAATTCTCTGAGGCGGAGTTTTACCCGACTCAACATAGGCAAGATGAATTAAAGATTTCAACCAAGATGCCAAAGAAATGGCAGAAGCTTTCTGGCCTTTTCTAGAACCGGAAAAGATAACAAATAGACTAGAAGTCTTACGAAAAGATTTCGTAGCTTCAACATAATATTTCAAAGCTCTAACAACATCCAAAGAATGCAACGATTTCTCCTTAGAATTCTTAGGATTAGGACATAATGAAGGAACCACAATTTCTCTACTAATGTTGTTGGAATTCACAACTTTAGGTAAAAATTCAAAAGAAGTTCGCAACACCGCCTTATCCTGATGAAAAATCAGAAAAGGAGACTCACAAGAAAGAGCAGATAATTCAGAAACTCTTCTGGCAGAAGAGATGGCCAAAAGGAACAAAACTTTCCAAGAAAGTAATTTAATGTCCAATGAATGCATAGGTTCAAACGGAGGAGCTTGAAGAGCTCCCAGAACCAAATTCAAACTCCAAGGAGGAGAAATTGACTTAATGACAGGTTTTATACGAACCAAAGCTTGTACAAAACAATGAATATCAGGAAGAATAGCAATCTTTCTGTGAAAAAGAACAGAAAGAGCAGAGATTTGTCCTTTCAAAGAACTTGCGGACAAACCCTTATCTAAACCATCCTGAAGAAATTGTAAAATTCTCGGTATTCTAAAAGAATGCCAGGAAAAATGATGAGAAAGACACCAAGAAATATAAGTCTTCCAGACTCTAAAATATATCTCTCGAGATACAGATTTACGAGCCTGTAACATAGTATTAATCACAGAGTCAGAGAAACCTCTTTGACCAAGAATCAAGCGTTCAATCTCCATACCTTTAAGTTTAAGGATTTCAGATCCTGATGGAAAAAAGGACCTTGTGACAGAAGGTCTGGTCTTAACGGAAGAGTCCACGGTTGGCAAGAGGCCATCCGGACAAGATCCGCATACCAAAAACTCTGAGGCCATGCCGGAGCTACCAGCAGAACAAACGAGCATTCCTTCAGAATCTTGGAGATTACTCTTGGAAGAAGAACTAGAGGCGGAAAGATATAGGCAGGATGATACTTCCAAGGAAGTGATAATGCATCCACTGCCTCCGCCTGAGGATCCCGGGATCTGGACAGATACCTGGGAAGTTTCTTGTTTAGATGGGACGCCATCAGATCTATTTCTGGAAGTTCCCACATTTGAACAATCTGAAGAAATACCTCTGGGTGAAGAGACCATTCGCCCGGATGCAACGTTTGGCGACTGAGATAATCCGCTTCCCAATTGTCTACACCTGGGATATGAACCGCAGAGATTAGACAGGAGCTGGATTCCGCCCAAACCAAAATTCGAGATACTTCTTTCATAGCCAGAGGACTGTGAGTCCCTCCTTGATGATTGATGTATGCCACAGTTGTGACATTGTCTGTCTGAAAACAAATGAACGATTCTCTCTTCAGAAGAGGCCAAAACTGAAGAGCTCTGAAAATTGCACGGAGTTCCAAAATATTGATCGGTAATCTCACCTCCTGAGATTCCCAAACTCCTTGTGCCGTCAGAGATCCCCACACAGCTCCCCAACCTATGAGACTTGCATCTGTTGAAATTACAGTCCAGGTCGGAAGCACAAAAGAAGCCCCCTGAATTAAACGATGGTGATCTGTCCACCATGTTAGAGAGTGTCGAACAATCGGTTTTAAAGATATTAATTGAGATATCTTCGTGTAATCCTTGCACCATTGCTTCAGCATACAGAGCTGAAGAGGTCGCATGTGAAAACGAGCAAAGGGAATCGCGTCCGATGCAGCAGTCATAAGACCTAGAATTTCCATGCATAAGGCTACCGAAGGGAATGATTGTGACTGAAGGTTTCGACAAGCTGCAATCAACTTTAGACGTCTCTTGTCTGTTAAAGACAGAGTCATGGACACTGAATCCATCTGGAAACCCAGAAAGGTTACCCTTGTCTGAGGAATCAAAGAACTTTTTGGTAAATTGATCCTCCAACCATGATCTTGAAGAAACAACACAAGTCGATTCGTATGAGATTCTGCTAAATGTAAAGACTGAGCAAGTACCAAGATATCGTCCAAATAAGGAAATACCACAATACCCTGTTCTCTGATTACAGACAGCAGGGCACCGAGAACCTTTGTAAAAATTCTTGGAGCTGTAGCTAGGCCAAACGGCAGAGCCACAAACTGGTAATGCTTGTCCAGAAACGAGAATCTCAGGAACTGATAATGATCTGGATGAATCGGAATATGCAGATATGCATCCTGTAAATATATTGTGGACATATAATTCCCTTGCTGAACAAAAGGTAAGATAGTCCTTACAGTTACCATCTTGAACGTTGGTAACCTTACATAACGATTCAATATTTTTAGATCCAGAACTGGTCTGAAAGAATTCTCCTTCTTTGGTACAATGAAGAGATTTGAATAAAACCCCATCCCCTGTTCCGGAACTGGAACTGGCATAATTACTCCAGTCAACTCTAGATCTGAAACACATTTCAGAAATGCTTGAGCTTTTACTGGATTTACTGGGACACGGGAAAGAAAAAATCTCTTTGCAGGAGGTCTCAACTTGAAACCAATTCTGTACCCTTCTGAAACAATGCTCTGAATCCAAAGATTGTGAACAGAATTGATCCAAATTTCCTTGAAAAAACGTAACCTGCCCCCTACCAGCTGAGCTGGAATGAGGGCCGCACCTTCATGTGGACTTAGAAGCAGGCTTTGCCTTTCTAGCTGGCTTGGATTTATTCCAGACTGGAGATGGTCTCCAAACTGAAACTGCTCCTGAGGATGAAGGATCAGGCTTTTGTTCTTTGTTGAAACGAAAGGAACGAAAACGATTATTAGCCCTGCTTTTACCTTTAGATTTTTTATCCTGTGGTAAAAAAGTTCCTTTCCCACCAGTAACAGTTGAAATAATGGAATCCAACTGAGAACCAAATAATTTGTTACCCTGGAAAGAAATGGAAAGTAAAGTTGATTTAGAAGCCATATCAGCATTCCAAGTTTTAAGCCATAAAGCTCTTCTAGCTAAAATAGCTAGAGACATAAACCTGACATCAACTCTGATAATATAAAAAATGGCATCACAGATAAAATTATTAGCATGCTGAAGAAGAATAATAATATCATGAGAATCACGATGTGTTACTTGTTGCGCTAAAGTTTCCAACCAAAAAGTTGAAGCTGCAGCAACATCAGCCAAAGATATAGCAGGTCTAAGAAGATTACCTGAACACAGATAAGCTTTTCTTAGAAAGGATTCAATTTTCCTATCTAGAGGATCCTTAAACGAAGTACCATCTGACGTAGGAATAGTAGTACGTTTAGCAAGGGTAGAAATAGCCCCATCAACTTTAGGGATCTTGTCCCAAAATTCTAATCTGTCAGACGGCACAGGATATAATTGCTTAAAACGTTTAGAAGGAGTAAATGAATTACCCAAATTATCCCATTCTTTGGAAATTACTGCAGAAATAGCATTAGGAACAGGAAAAACTTCTGGAATAACCACAGGAGCTTTAAATACCTTATCTAAACGTTTAGAATTAGTATCAAGAGGACCAGAATCCTCTATTTCTAAAGCAATTAGTACTTCTTTAAGTAAAGAACGAATAAATTCCATTTTAAATAAATATGAAGATTTATCAGCATCAACCTCTGAGACAGAATCCTCTGAACCAGAGGAATCATCAGAATGATGATGTTCATTTAAAAATTCATCTGTAGGGAGAGAAGTTTTAAAAGATTTTTTACGTTTACTAGAAGGAGAAATAACAGACATAGCCTTCTTTATGGATTCAGAAACAAAATCTCTTATATTATCAGGAACATTCTGCACCTTAGATGTTGAAGGAACTGCAACAGGCAATGGTACTTTACTAAAGGAAATATTATCTGCTTTAACAAGTTTGTCATGACAATCAATACAAACAACAGCTGGAGGAATAGCTACCAAAAGTTTACAGCAGATACACTTAGCTTTGGTAGATTCAGCACTTGACAGCGATTTTCCTGTAGTATCTTCTGACTCAGATGCAACGTGAGACATCTTGCAATATGTAAGAGAAAAAACAACATATATATAAAGCAAAATTGATCAAATTCCTTAAATGACAGTTTCAGGAATGGGAAAAAATGCCAAAGAACAAGCTTCTAGCAACCAGAAGCAATAAAAAATGAGACTTAAATAATGTGGAGACAAAAGCGACGCCCATATTTTTTCGCGCCAAATAAGACGCCCACATTATTTGGCGCCTAAATGCTTTTTGGCGCCAAAAATGACGCCACATCCGGAATGCCGACATTTTTGGCGAAAAATAACGTCAAAAAATGACGCAACTTCCGGCGACACGTATGACGCCGGAAACGGAAATAGAATTTTCGCGCCAAAAAAGTCCGCGCCAAGAATGACGCAATAAAATGAAGCATTTTCAGCCCCCGCAGGCCTAACAGCCCACAGGGAAAAAGTCAAATTTTAAGGTAAGAAAAATGTTAAATTAAAATGCATTATCCCAAATATGAAACTGACTGTCTGAAAATAAGGAAAGTTGAACATTCTGAGTCAAGGCAAATAAATGTTTGAATACATATATTTAGAACTTTATAAACAAAGTGCCCAACCATAGCTTGGAGTGTCACAGAAAATAAGACTTACTTACCCCAGGACACTCATCTACATATAGCAGATAGCCAAACCAGTACTGAAACGAGAATCAGAGGTAATGGTATATATAAGAGTATATCGTCGATCTGAAAAGGGAGGTAAGAGATGAATCTCTACGACCGATAACAGAGAACCTATGAAATAGATCCCGTAGAAGGAGATCACTGCATTCAAATAGGCAATACTCTCCTCACATCCCTCTGACATTCACTGCACGCTGAGAGGAAAACCGGGCTCCAACTTGCTGCGGAGCGCATATCAACGTAGAATCTAGCACAAACTTACTTCACCACCTCCATCGGAGGCAAAGTTTGTAAAACTGAATTGTGGGTGTGGTGAGGGGTGTATTTATAGGCATTTTGAGGTTTGGGAAACTTTGCCCCTCCTGGTAGGAATGTATATCCCATACGTCACTAGCTCATGGACTCTTGCTAATTACATGAAAGAAAAGGCAGTTACACTAACAAAATTTTTACAGTGTATGTAACAAGTCAGCAGAGCATTGCACGCACTTGCAATGGATGATTAACCCCTTAATAACAAAAACAGAATAATAAATGACAAAAACGTTTTTTAAACACATTCACAACTGCCACAGTCTACTGTGATTGTTACCCTCCTCAAACACGACTTTGAAGCCTTTTGAGCCCTTCAGAGATGTCCTGTATCATGCAGAGAGAAGCTGAATGTCTCTGTCAGTATTTTTAGCTGCACAGAAAAGCACTAAAATAGGCCCTTCCCACTCATATTGCAACAGTGGAAAGCCTGTTACTAGGCAAAAATCAAGCCAGCCATGTGGAAAAAAACTAGGCCCCAATAAGTTGTCACCAAACATATATAAAAACGATTAACATACCAGCAAACGTTTTATATTACACTTTTATAAGAGTATGTATCTCTGTTAATAAGCCTGATACCAGTCGCTATCACTGCATTTAAGGCTTAACTTACATTAATCCGGTATCAGCAGCATTTTTCTAGCAAATTCCATCCCTAGAAATATGTTAACTGCACATACCTTATTACAGGAAAACCTGCACGCTATTCCCCCTCTGAACTTACCTCACTCCTCAGAATATGTGAGAACAGCAAAGGATCTTAGTTACTTCTGCTAAGATCATAGAAATCACAGGCAGATTCTTCTTCTAATGCTGCCTGAGATGAAACAGTACACTCCGGTACCATTTAAAAATAACAAACTTTTGATTGAAGTTAAAAAACTAACTATAATACACCACTCTCCTCTTACTACGTCCATCTTTGTTGAGAGTTGCAAGAGAATGACTGGATATGGCAGTGAGGGGAGGAGCTATATAGCAGCTCTGCTGTGGGTGATCCTCTTGCAACTTCCTGTTGGGAAGGAGAATATCCCACATGTAATGGATGATCCGTGGACTGGATACACTTAACAAGAGAAATATATATATATATATATATATATATATATATACACACACACACACACATAGCTATAGGAGTGTCTAAATGTTAATAAAAGTTACTTTCAAAACAGACACTCGTCCAGTAATGAAACAAACCAGTAATGAAACATATCAGCAGAGGTTATAGAAATAGGAGTATATGTAGATCCATAAAGGAAGTTAAAAGACAAGTCCCTGCGACCGATTAAAGACTGTTTATGAAAAATTTCACATGAGGTGAAACAAAGAATCATAAACCATCTCCCAAATACATAGACTGAAAACCCCTCTCTCTGAAGAATCAAATGAACATCTTCAGTCTTCAACCACCTCCAGCGGAGGCAAAGTAAAGACAGAGGTATGTGTGAGGTGGGAGGGGTTTAATAGAGATCTTGGGGTATGGGATTCTCTGCCTCCTCCTAGAGATAAAGGGGGGTAATTCCCATGAGTAATGGATCCTGTACTTTCACCACCTGTATGAAAATAATAATCTTAATAATAACAACAACAACAACATACCCCTCTTTGGATGTATAAAATGGCTTTTTTTTTTGCTTAGACTACCCTTGAAGTATTGATGTTATTTTGTTATTTATGGAACATCTTTGTACAGAGCAAACCTACCACTAATTGTTTTTTAGCACAATGCTACAAGGGCTAAGTGTAAACGGCTAAGTGTAAACATGAATCACTCTTTTTGAAACCAACAAACCTTACAAATTCCCAGACAAGACATCACTTGTGTGTCTTCTTAATCTGGGGACATTCTCCACCTCAATTGTTCGCATCCATTTACAAAAATGATAAAATCTGAGCCACAAGAAATTAGACTGTTCAAATTAAAAAAATAAACAAACTGAAATCAAATTAAAACAATTTATTGTAACTGCTAAGGGCCATGTTTAGTCTGCTTTACTTAGCAGAATCTGCAAAGGAATGTGAACAAGAGGAAACCTAATGACTACTTGACCTGTTTCATGTGTGGGCTTTTTAAAAAGGGACACTGCAGTGAAATTTTTCCATGCAACGAGAGGACATTTAAAAATGCATTATAAGCAGAAATTATACTATTGATACCACTATATTGGATTAATTACAGCCTTTTCAATATGCATGTCCATATACTAAATAAACCATCTTCTACTCAGGCTTGTAAAAACCATGTCCTTCTCCACCAATAAAGATGTGGGACTAGTCTTTACTGGGCAATGAGAATTAGCAGAAGCACAGTATTAATGCCACTGTATTAGATTCAAATTTATAATTTAAACCATGTTACTAAAAAAAATTTCAGGCAAAAACCAAAATATTCTCAACATGTTTAAAAGCCTATATATAGTACAAAGTGAACGTGTATTTTTGTGTCACTCTTCCAAAGAAAATATAATACCACAAAACAAAAACAATCCATTACTTTTAATATTTTTTTCATATAAAAATTACAATATACAGAGTATAAATCCCTCCCAAGATTTTGATATACATTTTTGCATTATTACATTGACAATGTACAATAAAGTTTATTTACAATGGGAAAAAAACTATATATACCAATTTATTCTGCCACTATTTTGAGGAGGTAGCTTAAATAAACTGAAGCTGATTTCTCTTGTTTTTCTCCATGTAATCTATCAAATAATTTACAATCCAAAGATAAAAAATATGCACATTATATACATTTGAATTTGTAAAACCCAAAACAAGTTTTACTATCTAAACAGGAATGTCTCTTGAAAGCACAGATGAGGATTTCATAAAATAAAAAAAAAATACAGAAAGTGTTCCCAATTTGTACAGTATTACATTCAGATAATCTGACAAAATAGCTTAACAATGATTATTATACATATACTGGAGTTTGCAGATCACGTGGGTCAATTCTTATCTATAATAAGACATTATGTGGAAAGCTCTGTAGAGGTTTATATGTGGAGCCATTCCAGAATATTAGAGAACAAAGATTGTTTGGCAATGATGTAGCACTGTAGTGAATAAGCCTCACTAATACTCTGCACAGAGAGAATTTTACAGCAGTATTCCAATCTATTCGAAAACACCTTGCAAGAAAAATGTTGCATGATTTTTTTACTTTCCTTCCCAAAAACCTTAAATCTTTGGAAAGTCCTTTTGGCCTCCTATATCACTTAGCTATTTGTGAATAATTTTTGTGCATGCTTATTTACGTTAAAGGGACAATACAAACAATGAGATTTTAATATAAAATGTTTAGTTATGCATAAATCAACTTTGCAATATACTTTAATTCTTTATTTTGAACCCTTTTCATGTAGTTTAACTCAGAAAATTTCTAATTCTCAGAACGGTAAAATGCACCCTGCCAACGTCAAGACTAACCCTGCTACATATCTACCCCCAATCAGCTTGTAATTACAAGGAGTATACCGTCCCTTTAACAAATATGAGTGATTCCTCATATAATAAAAGTAAAAAAAAAAAAAAAAACTTGCTCAAATTAAACTTCTGAACTATGAAACGTGAACACAATCAAAATACTATAATCAAGATGATGCAAATAAACCTGTCTGCTTGAAAAATGTTAATGATAAAATTAAGCAAAATTATCTGAAATTTAATTGATATTACTGGTTAAGTGAAAAAAAACAGGAATTTCCATTATACAAGTGGCTTAAAATGAGAATCTGATGCAATAATTACTTGCTTTTATTCTTTTGCACTACTGATCCTTGCTAATGATATGTTTAACCCTCGTAAAATAGATAGTTAAAGGGACAGTCTACTTGAAAACATTTATTGTTTAAAAAAGATAGATAATCCCTTTATTATCCATTCCCCAGTTTTGCATAACCAACATTTATATTAATACACATTTACCTCTGTGATTACCTTGTATCTAAGCCTCTGCAGACTGCCCCCTTATATCAGTTCTTTTGACAGACTTGCATTTTAACGAATCAGTGCTGACTCTTAAATAACTCCACAGTAGGCAGCACAATGTTATCTATATGACACATATGAACTAGCGTTGTCTTGGTGTAAAAAAACTGTCCAAATGCACTGAGATAAGAGGCAGCCCTCAAGGTCTTAGAAATTAGCATATGAACCTACCTAGGTTTAGCTTTCAACAAAGAATACCAAAAGAACAAAGCAAATTTGATGATAAAAGTAAATTGGAAAGTTGTTTAAAATTGCTTGTACTATCTGAATCATGAAAGTTTAATTTTGACTAGACTGTCACTTTAAAATTCAGTTCAATTTACCTATGTGTCTAACCCATTTGTGGCCATTAAACACATAGTAAGCCAGAACCAGTAATATAAAAGTTAGATGCGCTAACAAATTAGAGCATGCAATTATTGCATCAGATTGTCCCTTTAGCTAATTCAAACTGACCTACTTCTTATGGATTGGAATACCTAAAAAGAAAGCAACTTATTAACCGAGCCGAATACAAAATGTGTGCACCGCAAACTCTAATGTATTGGAATGGAGGCCATAGTAACAAATGAAGTGGTGCTAAAAAAAACAACACATCAGAAATAGGATTTTAATGTAGTTTTATGGGAACTATTTAAAAAACATAATTTATGTAAGAACTTACCTGATAAATTCATTTCTTTCATATTAGCAAGAGTCCATGAGCTAGTGACGTATGGGATATACATTCCCACCAGGAGGGGCAAAGTTTCCCAAACCTCAAAATGCCTATAAATACACCCCTCACCACACCCACAAGTCAGTTTAACGAATAGCCAAGAAGTGGGGTGATAAGAAAAAAGTGCGAAAGCATAAAAAATAAGGAATTGGAATAATTGTGCTTTATACAAAAAAATCATAACCACCACAAAAAAGGGTGGTCCTCATGGACTCTTGCTAATATGAAAGAAATGAATTTATCAGGTAAGTTCTTACATAAATTATGTTTTCTTTCATGTAATTAGCAAGAGTCCATGAGCTAGTGACGTATGGGATAATGACTACCCAAGATGTGGATCTTCCACGCAAGAGTCACTAGAGAGGGAGGGATAAAATAAAGACAGCCAATTCCGCTGAAAAATAATCCACACCCAAAATAAAGTTTAAATTATAAGCAGAAGATTCAAACTGAAACAGCTGCCTGAAGTACTTTTCTACCAAAAACAGCTTCAGAAGAAGAAAACACATCAAAATGGTAGAATTTAGTAAAAGTATGCAAAGAAGACCAAGTTGCTGCTTTGCAAATCTGATCAACCGAAGCTTCATTCCTAAACGCCCAGGAAGTAGAAACTGACCTAGTAGAATGAGCTGTAATCCTTTGAGGCGGAGTTTTACCCGACTCGACATAAGCATGATGAATTAAAGATTTCAACCAAGATGCCAAAGAAATGGCAGATGCCTTCTGACCTTTCCTAGAACTGGAAAAGATAACAAATAGACTAGAAGTCTTTCGGAAATTCTTAGTAGCTTCAACATAATATTTCAAAGCTCTAACAACATCCAAAGAATGCAATGATCTCTCCTTAGAATTCTTAGGATTAGGACACAATGAAGGAACCACAATTTCTCTACTAATGTTGTTAGAATTCACAACCTTAGGTAAAAATTTAAAAGAAGTTCGCAACACCGCCTTATCCTGATGAAAAATCAGAAAAGGAGACTCACAAGAAAGAGCAGATAATTCAGAAACTCGTCTGGCAAAAGAGATTGCCAAAAGGAACAAAACTTTCCAAGAAAGTAATTTGATGTCCAACGAATGCATAGGTTCAAACGGAGGAGCTTGAAGAGCCCCCAGAACCAAATTCAAACTCCAAGGAGGAGAAATTGACTTAATGACAGGTTTTATACGAACCAAAGCTTGTACAAAACAATGAATATCAGGAAGATTAGCAATCTTTCTGTGAAAAAGAACAGAAAGTGCAGAGATTTGTCCTTTCAAGGAACTTGCAGACAAACCTTTATCCAAACCATCCTGAAGAAATTGTAAAATTCTCGATATTCTAAAAGAATGCCAGAAAAAATAATGAGAAAGACATCAAGAAATATAAGTCTTCCAGACTCTATAATATATCTCCCTAGATACAGATTTACGAGCCTGTAACATAGTATTAATCACAAAGTCAGAGAAACCTCTTTGACTAAGAATCAAGCGTTCAATCTCCATACCTTTAAATTTAAGGATTTGAGATCCTGATGGAAAAAAAGGACCTTGCGACAAAAAGGTCTGGTCTTAACGGAAGAGTCCATGGTTGGCAAGTAGCCATCCGGACAAGATCCGCATACCAAAACCTGTGAGGCCATGCTGGAGCTACCAGCAGAACAAACGAGCATTCCTTCAGAATCTTGGAGATTACTCTTGGAAGAAGAATTAGAGGTGGAAAGATATAGGCAGGATGATACTTCCAAGGAAGTGACGATGCATCCACTGCTTCCGCTTGAGGATCCCTGGATCTGGACAGATACCTGGGAAGTTTCTTGTTTAGATGAGAGGCCATCAGATCTATTTCTGGAAGTCCCCACATTTGAACAATCTGAAGAAATACCTCTGGGTGAAGAGACCATTCGCCCGGATGTAACGTTTGGCGGCTGAGATAATCCGCTTCCCAATTGTCTATACCTGGGATATGAACCGCAGAAACTAGACAGGAGCTGGATTCCGCCCATACCAGAATTCGAGATACTTCCTTCATAGCCAGAGGACTGTGAGTCCCTCCTTGATGATTGATGTATGCCACAGTTGTGACATTGTCTGTTTGAAAACAAATGAACGATTCTCTCTTTAGAAGAGGCCATGACTGAAGAGCTCTGAAAATTGCACGGAGTTCCAAAATATTGATCGGTAATCTCACCTCCTGAGATTCCCAAACCCCTTGTGCTGTCAGAGACCCCCAAACAGCTCCCCAACCTGTCAGACTTGCATCTGTTGAAATTACAGTCCAGGTCGGAAGAACAAAAGAAGCCCCCTGAACTAAACAATGGTGATCTGTCCACCACCTCAGAGAGTGCCGTACAATCGGTGTTAAAGAAATTAATTGAGATATCTTTGTGTAATCCCTGCACCACTGGTTCAGCATACAGAGCTGAAGAGGTCACATGTGAAAACGAGCAAAGGGGATTGCGTCCGATGCTGCAGTCACAAGACCTAGAATTTCCATGCATAAAGCTACCGAAGGGAATGATTGTGACTGAAGGTTTCGACAAGCTGATATCAACTTTAGACGTCTCTTGTCTGTCAAAGACAGAGTCATGGACACTGAATCTATCTGAAAACCTAAAAAGGTTACCCTTGTCTGAGGAATCAATGAACTTTTTGGTAAATTGATCCTCCAACCATGATCTTGAAGAAACAACACAAATCGATTCGTATGAGATTCTGCTAAATGTGAAGACTGAGCAAGTACCAAGATATCGTCCAAATAAGGAAATACCACAATACCCTGTTCTCTGATTACAGACAGAAGGGCACCGAGAACCTTTGTAAAAATTCTTGGAGCTGTAGCTAGGCCAAACGGTAGAGCCAAAAACTGGTAATGCTTGTCTAGAAAAGAGAATCTCAGAAACTGATAGTGATCTGGATGAATCGGAATATGCAGATATGCACCCTGTAAATCTATTGTGGACATATAATGCTCTTGCTGAACAAAAGGCAGGATAATCCTTACAGTTACCATTTTGAATGTTGGTATCCTTACATAACGATTCAATATTTTTAGATCTAGAACTGGTCTGAAGGAATTCTACTTCTTTGGTACAATGAAGAGATTTGAATAAAACCCCAGCCCCTGTTCCAGAACTGGAACTGGTATAATTACTCCAGCCAACTCTAGATCTGAAACACATTTCAGAAATGCTTGAGCCTTCGCTAGGTTTACTGGGACACAGGAAAGAAAAAATCTCTTTGCAGGAGGCCTTATCTTGAAGCCAATTCTGTACCCTTTTGAAACAATGTTCTGAATCCAGAGATTGTGAATGGAATTGAACCAAATTTCTTTGAAAAAACGTAATCTGCCCCCTACCAGCTGAGCTGGAATGAGGGCCGCACCTTCATGTGGACTTGGGAGCTGGCTTTGGTTTTCTAAAAGGCTTGGATTTATTCCAGACTGGAGATGGTTTCCAAACTGATACCGCTCCTGAGGATGAAGGATCAGGTTTTTGTTCCTTGTTGTGACGAAAGGAATGAAAATGATTATTACCGTGGAAGGAAAGGGAAAGCAGAGTAGACTTAGAAGACATATCAGCATTCCAAGTCTTAAGCCATAAAGCTCTTCTAGCTAAAATAGCTAGAGACATATACCTGACATCAACTCTAATGATATCAAAGATGGCATTACAAATAAAATTATTAGCATGTTGAAGAAAAAAATGCTATGAGAATTATGATGTTACTTGTTGCGCTAAAGCTTCTAACCAAAAGATGAAGCTGCAGCAACATCCGCTAAAGATATAGCAGGTCAAAGAAGATTACCTGAACACAAGTAAGCTTTTCTTAGAAAGGATTCAATTTTCCTATCTAAAGGATCCTTAAGGAAGTACCATCTGCCGTAGGAATAGTAGTACGCTTAACAAGAGTAGAGACAGCCCCATCAACTTTAGGGATTTTGTCTCAAAACTCTAATCTGTCAGATGGCACAGGATATAATTGCTTAAAACGTTTAGAAGGAGTAAATGAATTACCCAAATTATTCCATTCCCTGGAAATTACTTCAGAAATAGCACTAGGGACAGGAAAAACTTCTGGAATAACTACAGGAGATTTAAAACCTTATCTAAACGTTTAGATTTAGTATCAAGAGGACCAGAATCCTCAATTTCTAATGCAATTAGGACTTCTTTAAGTAAAGAACGAATAAATTTCATTTTAAATAAATATGAAGATTTATCAGCATCAACCTCTGAGACAGAATCCTCTGAACCAGAAGAACCATTATCAGAATCAGAATGATGATGTTCATTTAAAAATTCATCTGAAAAATGAGAAGTTTTAAAAGACTTTTTACGTTTACTAGAAGGAGGAATAACAGACATAGCCTTCTTAATGGATTTAGAAACAAAATCTCTTATGTTATCAGGAACACTCTGAACATTAGATGTTGACAGAACAGCAACAGGTAATGTAACAGTACTAAAGGAAATATTATCTGCATTAACAGTTTGTCATGACAAAACAGTACAAACAACAGCTGGAGGAACAGATACCATAAGTTTACAGTAGATACACTTAGCTTTGGTAGCTCCAGCCCCAGGCAGCTATTTTCCAGAAGTATCTTCTGACTCAGTTTCAACGTGGGACATCTTGCAATATGTAATAGAAAAACATATAAAGCAAAATTGATCAAATTCCTTAAATGACAGTTTCAGGAATGGGAAAAAAATGCCAGTGAACAAGCTTCTAGCAACCAGAAGCAATAAAAAATGAGACTTAAATAATGTGGAGACAATAGTGACACCCATATTTTTTTAGCGCCAAAAATGACGCCCACATTATTTGGCGCCTAAATGCTTTTGGCACCAAAATGACGCCACATCCGGAACGCCGACACTTTAGGCGCAAAAGAACGTCAAAAATGACGCAACTTCCGGCGACACGTATGACGCCGAAAACAGAAAAAAAAAATTTCAGCCCCCGCGAGCCTAACAGCCCACAGGGAAAAAGTCAAATTTTTAAGGTAAGAAAAAAATGATTTATTCATATGCATTATCCCAAATATGAAACTGACTGTCTGAAATAAGGAATGTTGAACATCCTGAGTCAAGGCAAATAAGTGTTTGAATACATATATTTAGAACTTTATAAAAAAGTGCCCAACCATAGCTTAGAGTGTCACAGAAAATAAGATTTACTTACCCCAGGACACTCATCTACATGTTGTAGAAAGCCAAACCAGTACTGAAACGAAAATCAGCAGAGGTAATGGTATATAAATAAGAGTATATCGTCGATCTGAAAAGGGAGGTAAGAGATGAATCTCTACGACCGATAACAGAGAACCTATGAAATAGACCCCGTAGAAGGAGATCATTGAATTCAAATAGGCAATACTCTCCTCACATCCCTCTGACATTCACTGCACGCTGAGAGGAAAACCGGGCTCCAACCTGCTGCGGAGCGCATATCAACATAGAATCTAGCACAAACTTACTTCACCACCTCCATAGGAGGCAAAGTTTGTAAAACTGACTTGTGGGTGTGGTGAGTGGTGTATTTATAGGCATTTTGAGGTTTGGGAAACTTTGCCCCTCCTGGTGGGAATGTATATCCCATACGTCACTAGCTCATGGACTCTTGCTAATTACATGAAAGAAAGGGGATATATCTAATACAAAGCAGCAATCTGGCACAGAGCATGTTTTTTTTTATTATTATTCAAATTTGCTTCTATGATGAAAATTGGTTTTGTTCTCTTGGCTGAAGAGTAAACCTTTATCTTTAGCACTCGATCGCAGCAGTGTTTAAAACAATGTTTATAGATATGCTATACAATCTTGCAATCACTGTTGCCATAGAGTGCTAAAGACACATGCACGCTCCTGAGCTCCTACGAGCAAACCTAGGTTTACTCTTCAACAAAGTATACCAAAAGAACAAAGCATTATTATTTTTTTACATCCATGCTGCCTAAACCTTGAAAAGTTGAATTTTAAAGCCTATTATTTCACATACAGTGTATTTTTGTCAATACACAATTATGTAGACTGTAGCAAAACAGCCTTCACACTCAACATCACTCAAGGTCAAAGTGATTTGCTACATTAACAGTTCCCTTATTCCTTGCAGGAATCAGCAATTCCTCTAGATAATTTCATAGATCAATCTTCCCATGTCTCAGTTAATAAAGGATATACAGAGAGAGGGCAGCAAAAAAGCACATTTGCAGCTATACTGAGATGTACTAAAATCATCTTTATCTATATGAACTATTTCCTACATTTTGTCATTTTAGTCATTATAAAAAAACCCCATTGTAAATGGACATAAGTGCTTTGTAAAATTAATAAACTGGTTTAGTGTTAGAAGCGACATATTTGCACCCAAGAATCTGAATGCACCAAATACTCAATCCGATATAATAGAATCACAATCCATTCTAGATTTTTATTTTAATTGCACATCCCAGCATTTTAAATTCCTGTTTTTTGCATTTTAATAAAAAAGTTGTGTTTTAAATAGATATTAAGCAAAACTTCCCTTGGCCCCCACTGGGATCCATTAACAACAGTTATAATCCAACCAGGTGTCTGCATTGAGCGCTTTATATGTATTCTTAAATGATTGTTGTATTCAATATTTCTTCCTTCTCCCCCAAAAAAATAATGCCTGATAATGGATTATTTAAAAATTCATAAACATCAAGGGGATTTTGTTTTGATATCTTAGACAAAATATTTAGGTGACAATATTCATTGTAACAAAATAGCATTGACCACTCCAGAGGTTGTATAGCAATAGATTTGTAATAGCCTATGAGAATTGCTGTTTATCAGTATATAATGGTAAATCCTGCCTTTGATAGATCATTGTTTGGCAACAGCATTGTTCTTGCTCCTTATACATCTATTATCAAACTATTGTGATTCTTAAAGTGAATGTCAATTTAGATGAAACAGTGCCGGGTTTTTAATAATCCTATTAAAAACAAGGGCACATTAATTCATCAAAATTTACATTTCAATTGTTTTCTTCATATACTTTTTTTAATCCTGACAGCCGCTGCAGCGCTTCCTCCGTCCGTCGCAAGCACTCTTCGCGGGTACAAAATGATGAATCCGGCTTTCGCCAATAACGGCGTTGCCTCAGGCCAAGATTTCCCCGGGGGAAGCCGTGATTGGAGGAAGCCGGATTCGTCATTTCTGACCTATGAAGAAGCTTCCGACGGCCGGGGGTATTGAAGACAAGTGAAATTAAATTTTTTATGACTTAAAGTGCCCTTGCTTTTAATAAGATTATAAAAA
Source organism: Bombina bombina (assembly GCF_027579735.1). NCBI lineage: Eukaryota > Metazoa > Chordata > Amphibia > Anura > Bombinatoridae > Bombina > Bombina bombina. The sequence goes on from NC_069505.1 coordinate 157,826,605, forward strand.
AAACGGGCACCGATTCATCTAAATTGACATTCACTGTAAACTATAACTTTATTTTGGCCTATATGGTTTGTGCCACTGTAAAAAGGTCTTATTACTAAAATACTTAGTAAAAACTTTAACACCACCTAAAAGAAACCTAAATAAAAGTAATACAACTGGGATTGCTGTAAAAATAAATAAATAAAAAGGATTGTGTGGGTGTTAATCACACATATACATATATTGTTTTAACCCTGTTGCAACTCTTCCAAATAATGTTTATGAAAGGAACAGACAAATATCAATAATAGAAAAATGAATGCCTCATTCTCAAACACTGAGAAAATAATTACTATTCT